>NC_091457.1:46545997-46832132 GCF_027789765.1 Dendropsophus ebraccatus | reverse complement strand
AAATCTATGTGACCTTCTCAAACATCTCAGCTTACAGTTCTTCAATCTTCTGCCTGTCATAAGGTTTGTTAAGAACTGTAAGATGCCAGGGATAAATATGAAAAATGTATTCTAAGTGATTGATCTCAACATTTATCGCTTGTTTTCTTCATTTCCAGTAGACCATAAAGTAATCCCAGGTTCACCTCAATAAGCTGATATGGAGGGAAATGGGTAAACACAGCTTATAATAACAAATTGCCTTTTTAAAGCTTATACAGCTTGAAAGAAATGTGTAAGAAAATTAAATTACCTAATACTTGGAGTCAACCTAAGGCTATGTTCATACAGAGTATTTCTGTCAGCCTTTTGGTCAGTCTTTTTACAAATAAAAAGCAGGAGGGTAACTGACAGGGCAAAATTATAATAGAAAGACTTGAACAGTTTGGCTATGTTCACACAACTTATATTTTAGTACAATCAGCTTCTGTTCTTTACTGCAGGGGCAGCATTGCATTGAAGTCAACGCAATGCCGCCTGCTGTGTTCACATATCGTTAATTTAACAATCATTCTTTAGAAAGGGCGTTAAAATAATGTACATGCCTATTATTTCCGGAAGCTGTCCACCGAAAACCGTCCGGAAATAATAGCTGTTCACACAATGTAAAGCCAGCCGGCGGCCGCACTTTGCATTGAAGTGAATAGATAATTGATTTGCGAGCACAAGTGACAGTGCCTTCGAGTCAATATTAAAAAAAAAGAATTTTCCTGCAGCTGATACAGAGATATCGGCTGCAGGAACATCCTGAATGCAGCCCGGCGGCCGGCAGTTTAACAGCATCCGTTGCTATGCAACGAATGCTGTTAAACGTTTTGTGAACATAGCCTTTCTGTGTTCTTAACCCATTCCTGATTTTGGTTAAAAAAAAAGACTGATCAAAAGACTGACGAAATAAGGGTCATTTGAAAATCCTGCTCCATGATGCAAGAGAAGAGGATGATGGAATCTGCAGCAGACACCAATCTGTGAATGTTATGATGCTAACTTAACCCCATAAATGCTGGAACTAAGGCAATGTTTACACACAGTAAAACAGTTTGTAATTTTGACTGAAAACTGTTTTATAAACTGAAACGTCTGTAATAATTGTGCCGCAAAGGAAAAAGAAGACTGAAAGGCACTAGCAGTTATGTATTAAGTGTAGCAAGAGGTAAGTCTACCATGTAATTTCTGTTCAGAAACATCAATTTAGTCTCCATCTCCTACTGTTGGTAACTGGTTGTGCCTTGTGTAGGTGCCCTGCTCCTAACATTATAGCTATGTAAAAGAAAACTGCTCATTTGGAAAAGTTTGGAAAAGATAAAGGTCAGCCTAATAAAGCAGTGAGTATTAAAATATTCATTTAAGTAAAAACTGATTTTAGATTCTCTTTCATTTAGTTGGTTAGTTTAATCCAACCTTCTTTAAGCAAATCAAAAGTTTTCTTTGAGCATGATATAGTCCCAGTGTAGAGTAAATAATTATGGTGGTTGTTGACTGTCTTCAAGGTTCCACAGTTATAGCTTGCTTTTATTTAGCCTTATATCTCATGCACATGGCTTTATAATGGGTCAGGTTTGAGTTAGACATCCCCCTTAGAAATCTTTAAAGAAGAGAAAGACAAGTACAGCTAGTACAGAGTGTACCTTACTACCCTTGGTCTATGCTCGACTCTTATTTTACCAGACCATGTAAAGATATGAAAGCTGAGCTATGATTTGTTGCTATTGGCAAGACCAGACACATTAATAAATTTGGGCCAATGTATGTGTGCCAAGCTGCTCAGTAGTTTCCATAGTTCTCCAGAGTAGGTCCTGCTTCTTTATAATAAGCATAGTGCTTTATATTTCTCTTTTTGCTGTTGTGGACTCACATGTTTGGGCTTCTCACATTGCATTACTAGAATTTAGGACCTCTACTGACAGAACTGGTGTTACTGTTTTTTGATGTTTTTAAAGTTACCCTTATGCCTCGTTAACACATTCATAGATTTTTCAGGTCACATATAGGTCAGCTATTTTTGTTCTGTGATCTGTGAACAATGGTACTGATGTGTCATCCCTGAAGTCAGTGAAAATACAAATCCCGTAGACTTCTATTGGCTAATCAAGATCCGCACTAGTACATGAGCTATTTTTTTTTATGGAATGGATTGCGGATCCGTTATTAAAAAAAAAAAAAAAAGAATATGTGAATAGCATAATAGAAATCAACGGCACTAAATTGTTCAACTTTGCAGGACATGTAAATAAGGCGTTAGGCTGCAATTACACATCTGTGATATGCGGATGATATACTGTCTATATTACAATTGTAAATCACGGACTGAACTCTTCTGCTTTTACTCCCTGCATCATAATTTATTAATTGAGCTCTGGAATGGCTAGAGCTGTACGCTGCTGAACGGACACAACAGTGTCAGTTTAATAGCATAGGGTTTTAACTGTTCCAGTCATTTGGCCATTTGTAGTGATCTACTCTTTGACTCTCTTGGGACAACAATCGTTTTTACACACAGACTAGCCCCTATAGGTGCTGGTAGGACTAGTCTGCAGGAATGTATTTGTTATCCCAGTTGAACAAACCCCTAAGGCCTAAATAGATTTTCTTTTAAAGCTGGGGGCTCTATACCAGACTGTTAGGTGTTCGTAGATAAGAACTTCCTAAACTCCTCTGTGAGCTACAGGAGAACTGAAGTTCTTCAAGATATATGTTTGTTTTTTTAGTCATTTTGTTTTCTTGCTCATTTGTTGGCCCTTGTGAAAAATGTCAGCATGTCCCTCCCAAAAAAATACAGTAAGGGGCAAAATAGACCAACAGGAGAGTCACAGGTTGCACTTCTACAGTACAACTCCCATCCTGAACGTTCAGCAGGACATGATTAGTGTTGTAGTTCTACAACCTGGAGAGCCGCAGGCTTCTGAATTCCAGCTCCTGTAGTTGACTATAGACCCATTTAACCCCTTCATGACTTAAGGTCATTGATGCACGGATGTCTAGATCAAATTGAAGCAATGTTCCTCGTCTTCCAAGAGCCATAGCACTTTTAATTTTTCAACCTATAGAACTGGTTGAGGCGTCATTTTTTGAGCCATGATCTCTACTTTTTATTGGTTTTGATGTAAAAAAAAAAAAAAGAAAATGATTGTTCTTTTATAAATGCTTTTCTAATATATAATTTTAAATAATCGTCAATCCTGGTTTTTCTTTTCACTTTTCATTTCCCCTGTTCCCAGTGCCGGAACAATATTGTTATTTTTTTAATAGATGGGACAATTTTAAGGGAATTAATGAAAGGCAGCTGCGGGTCCACGGCTGCCTGTCATTAGCTCCTGCGTCGACACACTGATGTGGGTGGGATCGCCTACATTGGAGAGGTCCTGCACACAATTAAAGCCCCTTCAGTCCAGAAACATAATATATACAGTACATATAAGTTCCTACTGCACTGGGCACGTGCAGTAGGAACATATATATGGTTCCATTCTCTCCAGTTCGTGTAGGAACATATATATATTGTGGACATAAAGGGGTTAACAGTTTTCATCTCTGCAAACAGCTTATGTTGACAAAATAAAAAAAGTAACTTGTTTGTAAAGGTGTGGGCTCCTTATTGTATAGAAGAACCTTAGGGAAATTAAATCACTTCTTCTAGGTCGCAGAATTCTGACATGTAACATGCATTGGTTGTGGAACATGCATGGTCCTTTCTGAAGCTTAATAGGTTACAGTCTATTGTGAATAGACTTTGGTAGCTTCACTATGTTTTACACTTATGAAAAGACCTACAGCAAAAATAATTTTATTAAAGTTAAGGGTTCAAAAAAGGGGGAATATAATACCATAGTAGGACATATTGAGCTAATATAGGAGATTCCCTAATTTGGGATCTTCATCAATGAGCTGGTCAATTCAGACACTCCAAAGAATCCATCTTTGGAGGAACTGACCTGTCCAAGTATTACACACACAGCTCATTGATTTCAATGGACATTTTGTGATACTTTTCCTTTTCCCCTGTGGTAGCACTATAGAAAGACACTTTACTGAAAGATTACATATTGGGAAAACATAATAAAAAGGAATATTTTGAAGCATAGAAAAGGAGAAGATTTTGTACCTACAGTATTACATAATTTCACGTATAAATCAATTTCCACCAGAAACCACTGGTGAAATGTGCAGTAATAGTTTTTCATCTCTGACATTAGATTACCTGTCATTTTGGTTTCTGTTCTGCTGAGATGCTTTTTAAATCTGTTCTCCTGTGACTAAAAGCACTTCAAATAGCTGGGCAGCCAAATTCTTCCAAATCCTAGTTAGAATAATACTTAAAGGGGTATTCCTATGACAATAACTATATTTAAAACAGTAGGTCATTTAAAGTTTAAAAAACTTTGCAATTTGTTCTATTTACTTTTTTTTAATCTAGGTTTTCCTGCTAGGCACTCTGATTTGTCATGTTTAAAGCTCATTGTCTAGTTTCCCAACCACCTCATTGTGTTATCAGCGGTAGCTGTCTCTTGACTCACTCCCTCTCTTCTGTGAAGGGAGGCAGTGGTTGAGATCTCAGAGAAAGTATCAGTAAAAAGATGTATACTGGCTCCCCTTTCCAGACACCCTATCTGTAGTAATCCATCGTCCCACTGACAGCTCTAAGCACCGTGGAACAGTCAGGGTGCAGGACCTGGCATAGCAGAGCCCTACCCAGCACAGCCAGAGTCCAGAGCAAAGAAGCAAAACACTGCTGGCCAAAACTGCTAATCACTGGGAAGGTGCCCCCCTTCCACCCAAAGCAGGAAGTTAAAATCCCCCTTCGCCACAACATTGACCCACAACAGAGGCTCCACAGCAGAGACTGCACTGATGATAACAACATTGCATCACCATAATCTCCCAGTTCCTTATCCTAGGGGACAGTATAACAAATTAACAAGCACAAGGGAACTGCTTTAGAACTTCCTTCAGGGTAATGTATAAGTGTTGTGTTTTTAGGGCAAGGGGAAGATAGAGTAGCTACAGGTAGAAGAGGAGGTAAGGAAGAGAGCCAGTGCTGCTGTGTGTATTTGTATGTATGTGTGTTTGCCTGTCTTTGCCTGTGTGTGCGTGTGTGCGCCTGTTTCTGTATGTGTCTGTGTGTGTGCCTGTCTGTGTATGTGTCTGCCTGTGTGTGTCTGTCTGTCTATGTGTGTGCTTCTGCCAATATGTGTGTGTGTGTGTGTGTGTGTGTGTGTCAGCCTCTGTATGTGTGTGTCTGCCTAAGTGTATCTGTTTTTGTGTAGGGGGCTGTCTCTGTATCTGTCTTAATAGGCAGCTTTACCATCTGAGAAAATAAAGAGCCTCACCCAAAACTATCACAAAAGACTATTAGCTGTCATTGATGTTAGCGGGGGCAATCCACGGTATTAAGAAATGGAGTATGTGAACTTTTAATCAGGTTAATTTGGATGTTTTTGGTTGTCATTTTGATGTAAAAATACTGTAGATAAGGCTGTAGTTTGACAACAAATGGCTTCACCCGACCATTAACCCCTTAAGGACAGAGCCTGAAATGGCCTTAATGACAGAGACAAATTTTATGAATATGACCAGTGTCACTTTAGTCATTAATACCTTCGGGATGCTTTTACCTATCCGGCTGATTCTGAGATTGTTTTCTCGTGACATATTGTACTTCACATTTCTGGTAAATTGGAGTCGATACTCATAACAAATCTTTATGAAAAAAAACCAAATAATGTGAAAAAATGTGAAAAAATGCATTTTTCCAACTTTGAAACTTTTTTGCGTATACAGAAAGTGGTTATACCACATAAATTATATATTAAATAGCATTAGCAACATGTCTACTTTATGTTGGCGGCATTTATTAAACTATCTTTCATTTTTTTTAGACGATAGGAAGCTTAAAACATTAGCAGCAAATTTCCAAATTTTCAGTAAAATTTCAAAATCAGATATTTTTAGGGACCTGTTCAGGTTTAAAGTGTATTTGAGGGGCCTGTATGTTAGAAAGCCCCACAAAGCACCCCATTTCAGAAACTGCACCCCCCAAACTCTGCAAAAGCACATCCAGAAAGTGTTTTAACCCTTTAGGGGAGTCACAGAAATAAAAGCGAAGTGTGTAAGGAATTTGAAAATTTTAATTTTCTGTGCAGAGATTTTATTGTAATCCAATATTTTTCATAATTATAAACCTATTACCAGAGAAATGCACCCCAATAATTATTGCCCCGTTTCTGCAGTTTATAGAAATACCCCATATGTGACCCTATTGCGCTATTTGACGCAACCACAAGCCTCAGATATAAGGGAGCGCCTAGTGAATTTCAACGCCTCCGTTATATTTGGTCATTTTTGACTGTACCACTTCAGGTTGGCAGAGGCTCTGGGGTGTCAAAACCTAAAAAACACCCCTAAAGGGACACCATTTAGAAAACTACACCCCTCAAGGAATGTAACAAGGGGTGCGGTGAGCATCTGGACCCCACAGGTGCTTCACAGATTTTCCGAACAATATGGCGTGAAAAAAGAAAAATTTATTTTTTACACTAAAACGTTGTTCTAGCCTTCAATTTTTCATTTTCTTAAAGGGATAAGAGGCAAAAAAAGACAAAAAATGTGTAGCGCAGTTTCTCCCGAGTACAGAAATACCCCACATGTGGCGATAAAGTGCCAAGGGGGCGCAGGACGAGCCTCCAAAGGGAGGAGCGCCAATTGGCTTTTGGAAGCTGAATTTCACTGAAAAGGATTTCAAGGGCCATGTCGCATTTACAGAGCCCTCGTGCTGCCAAGACACTGGAAACCCCCCACAAGTGATTCCATTCTGGAAACTACACCCCTCAAGGAATCTAACAAGGGGTTCAGTGAGCATATGGACCCCACTGGTGACGGGCAGAAATGTGGAACAATGTGACGTGAAAGGGAAAAATTTCATTTTTTCACTTTCACGGCACAAATGTGCCCGTCATCAAGGGGTTCATATCCTCACTGCACCCCTTGTTAGATTCCTTGAGGGGTGCAGTTTCCAGAATGGGGTCACTTGTGGGGGGTTTCCACTGTCCTGGCAGCACGAGGGCTCTGTAAATGCGACATGGCGTTCATCATCCATTCTAGCCAAATCCAACCTCCAAAATCCAAATGGCGCTCCTTCCCTTCGGAGGCTTGCCCTGCGCCCACATGGCGCTTTATGTCCACATGTGGGGTATTTACGGACTCGGGGGAAATTGCTCTACATATATTGTGTGTTTTTTTCTCTTTTAACCCCTTGTGAAAATGATAAATTCAAGGCTAAACCAACATTATAGTGTAAAAAATGTAATATTTCATTTTCACGCCACATTGTTCCACATTTGTGCCCGTCACCAGTGGGGTCCATATGCTCACTACACCCCTTGTTACATTCCTTGAGGGGTGTAGTTTCCATAATGGGGTCACTTGTGGGGGGTTTCAACTGTCTTGGCAACACAGAGGCCTTTTGAATGCAACATGGCCCCTCAAAATCCATTCCATCCAAATCCAGCCTTCAAAAACGAAATGGCGCTCCTTCCCTTCGGAGGCTTGCCCTGCGCCCACATGGCACTTTATGTCCACATGTGGGGTATTTACGGACTCGGGGGAAGTTGCGCTACACATTTTGTTTTTTTTCTCCTCTTTTAACCCCTTGTGAAAATGATATATTCAAGGCTAAACCAACATTATAGTGTAAAAAATGTAATATTTCATTTTCACGCCACATTGTTCCACATTTGTGTCCGTCACCAGTGGGGTCCATATGCTCACTACACCCCTTGTTACATTCCTTGAGGGGTGCAGTTTCCATAATGGGGTCACTTGTGGGGGGTTTCAACTGTCTTGGCAACACAGGGGCCTTTTGAATGCAACATGGCCCCTCGAAATCCATTCCATCCAAATCCAGCCTTCAAAAACGAAATGGCGCTTCTTCCCTTCGGAGGCTTACCCTGCACCCGCATGGCGCTTTATGTCCACATGTGGGGTATTTCCGTACTCAGGGGAAATTGCTCTACACATTAAATGTTTTTTTTTATCTTTTAACCCCTTGTGAAAATGAAAAAACATGACAAGATTAATAATTTAGAGTAAAAATTTTACAAAAATTACACTAAATGTTGGTCTAGCCTTGATTTTTTTCCATTTCCACAAGGGGTTAAAAAAGAAAATGAACACAAAACGTGTAGGGTAGTGTCCCCTGAGTACGAAAATACCCCACATGTGGGCATAATGTGCCATATGGGCACAGGGCAAGTCACCAAAGGGACAGAGCGCCATTTAGAGGCTGGAATGGAGGATGGAGGCCATGTCGCAATTACAAAGCTCCTGTGCTGCCAGGACAGTAGAAACCCCAGACAAGTGACCCTATTCTGGAAACTACACCCCATAAGGAATCTAACAAGGGGTGCAGTGAGCATATGGACCCCACTGGTGACGGGCACTTACGTAGAACATGTGCCGAGAAAATAAAAAATACAATTTTTTTCATTTTCACGTCCCAAATGTGGCCGTCACCAGGGGGCCATATCCCCGCTGCCCCCCTTCTTAGATTCCTTATGGGGTGTAGTTTCCAGAATGGGGTCACTTGTGGGGGGTTTCTACTGTCCTGGCCGCACAGAGGCTTTGTAATTGCATCATGGCATCCTCTAATGGGAATGGCGGCCATACCTACTTAGCTGGGGAAAAGGGACAATTCTAATTTATTTGGGGGTATTAGGCCAATTATTAGTTTATAAGGTTGGAAATGACAGGTGTCCATCAAATTCAACCTGTGTTGATCCAGAGGAAGGCAAAAAACCCTCGTGAGGCAGACGACAGTAGCCTCATCACAGGGGAAAAATTCCTTCCTGACTCCATAATGGCGATCAGAATAATCCCCAGATCAGCGTGACCCCTGAAATAGGAATAAGGGACAGAATTTAGATAATGTAGAACCCCAATGACGTGTGGTGCGCCTTGAAGCGATCCAGTATGCAGAGGCCGGGGGGATCAGGACAGGTGTCACACGGGAAAATGTTGTCCTTCCTGATCCCCCTGTTACCCCACACTCTGCACTTCTTCTGGGGTCTCCCTTTCTCCAGTGTGGGGGACGTCACCTGGAAAATGTTGTCCTGGTGCGATACGGGGTCCTTCATATCCAGAAGCGCTGGGTCCGCTCCATGGCTGCTAAATATTAGGGCGCTATTACTACTTCTGATATTTTCGGATCGTGCCGCAAGCTACAGGGCAGCGAGGGACTGGAAGAGGGGGGCGCTGGTATAAAAGTTATCCCCGTACAGGTGGTGACCTTTATCCAGCAGTGGGAAGATCAGTTCCCGGACGATCTTCCCACTTGTTCCAAGGATGGGGGGGAAGGGGGCATCTGGGGGCTGGATTCGGGTGTCCCTTCCTACATACACTCTAAGGGTACGTGCACACTGCGGAATCGCGACAGATAACCCTTCGTGCATTCCACAGCTGGCACCCACCGGCGGACTGATGCAGGCGCACGTCTCCACACGTGTCATAGACTCCATTCTATGCACGGGCGGATTCCGCTCTCCGTCCAACGTGTTCATTCTTTGGATGGACGACGGATTCCGCCCGTGCATAGAATGGAGTCTATGACACGGGTGGAGACATGCGCCCGCATCAGTCCGCCGGCGGGTACCAGCTGCGGAATGCACAAAGGGTTATCCTTCGCCATTCCGCAGTTTGCACGTACCCGAAATCTGTAAGTGTACCCAGAGGTACTGTCACAGAGTGTGTAGAATTTCACACCATGCCGTCATCTCTTATTGGGACGGTACTGGCGGATAAGACGTGTCTGGGGGGCAGCGTACGCTACGCTACTCCCAGACACGTCACTGGATGATGAGGAGGATGAGGATGAATGGAGGAAAGAAGGATCCCCCCATTCATCCTCACTGGCTGTTTCGGTGTCGGAGGCAATAACGTATCCCTCTGACGCCGAAAACACCCTGGGGGCCATCCTTATACGGGGATTGGTATATGGGGTATGAGTGGTGTAGTGTCAAACTTTATTCAATGTAGTGTGGTGTAATGTAGTGTTTTTTACGTGTTTTTTTTTTACAGTAAGTATAAAAAAAAACCCTACGCCAACAAAGGAGTTGCTGATAAATGCCGCAATGTGCGGCACTTATAAGCAGACCGTGGCAGTAGAATATAGAAAAAAAACACCCTACGCCAAAAAGGAGGAGTTGCTGATTAGCAGCGCACTTTCGTGCGATGCTGATCAACACTCAGCGGCGATAGGGTGCGGAAAATAGAAAAAAAAAAATTTGGGAAAAAAAAATAATTTTTTTTTATATTCTGAATATCCCTGTAGCTGCTGATAAGTGTATTACACATATCAGCCGCTAGGGGGCAGCAGAGCGCAAAATCCGGAAAATGACGAGGCTGGAGCCGAAAATAGCCGAAAGAAGACGACGAGGACCGCCGGAAAGACCCGAAGACCGACCGGAATGACGGAGGACGCCGCGAACCCGGAAGACGCCGATCAGGAGCCCGGGACAGGTGAGTAATGTACAAATACCTGCTCTGGACCCCTCAGCTAGGTAGCCGAGGGGTCCAGGGCAGGTATTTACTATTTTGTGGGACTCTGATCGCCGTGCCACCGGCCCGATCGCCGTGAACGGCCGGCCGGCCGTTCACGGCGATCGGGCCGGTGGCACGGCGATCAACATTACTTTTTACAGTAATGACGGTCGGTGCCGTCCTCGGACAGCACCGACCGCCATTTTTTTTCCGGGTCATCGGGTCACCGATGACCCGGAAAGGTTCCGATCGCCGCTATTGGCTGATCTGAATTGATCAGCCTATAGCAGCGATCGTAAGCACGGGGGGTGTTAACCACCCCCCGTGCCGAGAAGCTATGATGGCCTGCTATGATTTATAGCAGGCCATCTTCCCCGACCGCTGTGTGTGAACACGCAGCGATCGGGGAAACATCGGGCGTAAATTTACGCCCTGATGCGCTAAGTACCATGGCGCCAGGGCGTAAGTTTACGCCCGATGTTGTTAAGGGGTTAACCATGAGTGGAAAAAAGTCTTTGTGTTATCATTTATATTTTCTGAAACCAGGACGAGAAAGCGAACATTCTGCCAGGGTATGTAAACTTTTGATCACAACTGTATTTATTTATGCACTGTAGTGTTTGTTCACTACAGGTGGAGCAGTATGTATTTTTGCAGTATGGTGCTGATTTGCCGCTACTCTGCGATATTATTTGTTGTATCATGGTGCATTAACACAGACAGATTATCTGACAGATTTTTGAGCCAAAGCCAGGAATGGATTTAAAAAAAAAAAAAAAAAGGAAAAATCTCAGTTTTTCCTTTATGACCTGCTCCCTGTTTATAGTCTGTTCCTGGCTTTGGCATCAAAGATCTGGAAGATAAATCTCTCTGTGCAATTGCACGATTAGGCCCTAGTATCAATATGGATCACTTAGTGAGGCCCTAGAACAAAAAGTTCTGGAAGCCCTGCTATACACAATCCTTGTGTACAACTCGTCATTAATTTTAAAAGCAAAATCATGTAATCATTGATAAACTACAAAACACATATCTAAAAATACACAGACTAAACACCTTTAGAGAAAGTGATTGTTCGGGAATTCAAAATTTTGGAACCCCCAAGAGAGAAGAAAATAAAAAACTTGGACAAATGGCAATAGTAATACAAAGAATAACCTTCTTTATTGATATACAATGACCATGCAACTATGGGGGGGAATTCACTATTCCTCGTGTGCCACATTTTGTCCTCTTGCACTCTCCACACTGCTTGAGCAACTCTTGTTAGTCATATTAAAGGGAACCTGTCACTCCTGCACACCTCTGTGACACGAGTCGTGACACATACATTCCTCAAACCATTCCCCCCTTTCAGTTGCAAAAGTGTTGAACAGGAACGGAATGTGTCGGAAAGGGTAAGTATCTGGGGGCTTCCCGGGTCAGGCGGGCTCTGTGCCTGCACCCCCGGTGACAGGTTCCCTTTAATGTTTGCCACTTTTGCGACTAAAAGAGGAGAATGGTTCGAGGAATGTATGTGTCACGACTCATGTCACAGAGGGATGCAGTAGAGACATTGAAAGCCCCGCCCACCGCCCCTGCCTACCTGCCGCAATCTGCCCTAGGCAGCAGCGGGCAACTGGACAGCAGTCCCTGGCCTGGATATGTGAAACAAAAGACAAGATGCACAAACACAAAAGACCAGGGTGGACCAATCGGGTCAACAATGTCAGGCTGCAAAAGTACAAAATAGAATCCAAAGGCATAGTCAAATAACAGGCAATAAGCTGAGGGGCGGGCAGCAAGCTGGGAAAGTCAGGAAGGCAGGTCAAGGATACAAGGAACTAGGAAACAGACTAAATAACAGGCATGAGACAGACATCAATAATTGGCCAGGTAATGCAGACACAGAGAACTTAAAGGGGTTATCCAGTGCTACAAAAACATGGCCACTTTCTTCCAGAGACAGCACCACTCTTGTCTCCAACTTGGGTGGGGTTTTGCTGCTCAGTTCCATTGAAGTGAATGGAGCTTAATTGCAAACCGCACCTGAACTGCAGACAAGAGTCGTGTTGCTTCTGAAAGAAAGTGGCCATGTTTTTGTAGCACTGGATAACCCCTTTAAATGGAGAGACTAGCTGTCAATCACTAAGGCAAACCCAGGTTAACCATTGCATGGCTAGAGGAAACTTAGCAGAACAGATATGGGTGGGGCAGGGAAAACTATATGCAGACCAGAAGACAAAACTCAGAGTTTAGACTGGGCACAGACAAAGGCAAACAAAGCACAGAATAGGTGGAAAACTATGGCCAAAAGTGTGGTCTCAGTCGTACCATATACACCAAGGGCTGTGCCAAAGTTCAATCATGTGCATTCATAACAATATGTTTTTCTGATTCTTTTACTGATGGAAAAGACTTATTTCTGAAAGCATTGCTCGTATGACCATAAGATTTCACAGCCTTCATCTTTGCAAACAGCTTATGTAGAAGTGACAAAATGAAAAATAACATGTGTTTGTGAAGGAGCAGGCTTCTTATTGTGTGGAAATACCTGGGGGAAATTAAAGCACTTGTTCTAGGTCAGAGATTTCTGACATGTAACATGTTCTGGCTGTAGAACATGGATGATCCTTTCTGAAGCTCAATAGGTTACAGTCTATTGCGATCAGGCTCAGTAGCTTTATTATGTTTTACACTGACATGAAGACCATAAATGAAAATGAAAATGAAATCTAAAGAAATGATTTATGAATAAAAATACTGCTATAAGTATAATGGGTCATAAAAATTACCAGCAACAAATGTAATTACATTGTAGATACAGAATGGAAATGCAGATCCCCGTAATGCAGTAGTGTAGTACAATAGGCTACAATAGAGAAGCAGGGCTGCTATCAGAGGTCTTTGTGGTCACATGACAGCAATGGGGAAGGGGTGTGTTCAGCATGGACCAATCAAGAAGTGAGAATCACAGAGCTGTACAGGAGGACAGAGGCAGAAACTTTATGTACAGCAGTGTGAATAGCTAAGTGTCAGGGACAGATTAATTTTACTATAGGCCCCGGGCTGTTGACCAAGCTTGGGCCCCCCAACCCCACTGTTACTATGGCAGCACTAGCATGGTGTTAATAGTACAGGATAGATAATATCATGATGCCCTGATTTGTGCAAAACTGTGATAAAAAAGCAGCAAATTTTTGCAAATAATGGCAGAACTGTAGCCAGGAGACAATAAACCACGTAAAGTATAAGTCTTTTTGGGTGGCCATGGGCCTTTCAGGAGCTCAGGGCCCCGGGCTACCACCCGAAAAGGGCCTATTATATTCCGCTACTGCTGAGTGTAAGTGCAGGCACATTATAGCAGCAGTGTGTACAGCGGAGTGTAAGTGCAGGCACATTATAGCAGGAATGGAGAGAATGGGAAACACAAGGCTGACACACTGCAAGGAGCATGAAGAAATGAGCAGGGCAGATGTGGGCACATACATGCAGCGCTCTCTGTCTAGGGAGAGAGGGGGGCTACAGATATAAGGAGATTACCTCAACAGTCCTGTGCCCTGATACAAGGCCCAGCCTAAAGTGGATCTGCCATGATTTAGAAGGTGAGGAAGACTTCCTGGGTCAGAGTACAGGGCTGTAGACCACCCTGTGCAGGCCATGTCCCTCTCCCACTCCCGCTCCCACCCAGTAAAGGGAGCTCTTAAACCAAAGCAATGCTCTTATACCAAGTTACAATTTTGAAAAACTGAGAGCTCTTCTTGAAAAACGCTTTTAATCCAAGTTACTCTTAAACCAAGGTACCACTGTATATATCTTCATATTTAAAATCATTTTATTCCTTCTTTAAGAGCTTTTGATAAATCACAATTACAATTATACAAAATGTCTAAAATATGTACACAATACATTTCAATATATAAAACTGAAATGCATAATTTTTAAATATATTAATACAAAGCTTAATAAATTGGATGGTGTTATGCAGGTCAGCAAACAAAGCTGACTAGAATAGAACTTGACAGTTTTATATGACTATTTTTTTTCTTTGTCAATGTTTTTCTTGCTGACATGACTTTGGAGGTCATTTAGAAAACAATTTTTTTATTGTTTACCTCCAGTTGTTTTCTTGAAATATCTATCACTACATATAACATATCTAACAAGCTAAACTTCCAGGATGCTGCTATCAAGTTGTAAGTACTCTGAAATGAAAATCAATAGCTCAGGAGAATATAGTTAGAGTACTGAGGGATTTCAGTTTCTTTTACAAAATTGGAGCCTTGGAGACATATTTCTCTACACATGCATACACTGTACATTAAAGTATTTCTACAAATAAAGGGGTATTCCCCCCAAAAATATTTTTGCATTAATACATTGCCCACCTGTAGCTTTCCATCTTTCCAATATAAAGTTATTATGGATTCTGTACAGTTTTACTGTTATCTAGATGCATCCACCCCCACCGTTTGCATAGAATCATCAAATCCCAGTCCAACCCGACACACTCCCTGCTCCTGGCCCTCTCCTTCCGAGACGGCATCACGTGTCCTCCATCTCTTCAATGGGCCGGGTTAGTGCTTCTATCCCAGTCCACTGAAGCGACAGTGAGGACAGTGAGACGCTGACAGCTGCAGGTGATCTATGTCTGCCTCTCATCTCACCCCACTATGTGCCCCCACCCTCCCGGAAGCTCACCCGGTGGCCACCCGCGGCGCTATTTGATTGTGTGCCTCCCCTCACTCGGTGGCCGCATCTGTGAGTGCAGCCCCACTACCCCCTCGGTCTCCTGGTGGCCGCCCGCAGCCTTCAATGAGTGCAGCCCCGACTGTTTAATGCCGCCTGCCACAGAGCTCACCCGCATCACGCTCACTCCAAACTGTGCATGACCCCTTCACTCCACCCTCACCAAGCTCACCCCGTGCCCTGTGCTGGACGGCAACTGAACTCCTGCCGGAGCGATGCGCTGGGATATAGAGCCTACGTGAACGGCTCTCCTCATAGACAGGCATTGTCGCAGATGGTGGGCACCAGGCAATTGGGCAGAAGTAGTGACTCAGCGCTCGATCCGCTACTTGGCACGGTTCCAACTGCCCGCTACCTGCCTCCTACTGCCTGTGACAAGGGCTAGAATGAGACGGTGGTGCCACCTTCTCCAGGGCAGGAGGTAAAGCATGCAGCCCGTCCCAATCCCCCGTCCCCCCCAGCTCCCCCGGTGGCCGCCCGCAGCCCATTGCGCTCCCTCCCATCCCCCAGCTCTGCTGTGCAATCCCCCGCCCCAGCTCACCCGATGGCTGCATGCAGCCCACGGCGCTCCAGTGAGTGCAGGCCCTCAGTCCCCCTTCCCCCTGTGAAGTCAGCTGCAGCCGCCTGCAGCCCTCTCACCCCTGGACACCCGCAGTGCTCCTCTGCTGCATCATCATGATCATAATCACTGTCTCAGCTCTGCTACATAATTGTCACTGTCTCAGCTCTTCTACATTATTGTCACTGTCTCAGCTCTGCTACATTATTGTCACTGTCTCAGCTCTGCTACATTATTGTCACTGTTTCAGCTCTGCTACATAATTGTCACTGTCTCAGCTCTGCTACATAATTGTCACTGTCTCAGCTCTGCTACATTATTGTCACTGTCTCAGCTCTGCTACATTATCGTCACTACCTCAGCTCTGCTACATTATCGCCACTGTCTCAGCTCTGCTACATTATCGTCACTGTCTCAGCTCAGCTACATTATCGTCACTATCTCAGCTCTGCTACGTTATCGTCACTACCTCAGCTCTGCTACATTATCGTCACTATCTCAGCTTTGCTATATCCCTATCACCATTTTAGCTCTTCTACATAGTCATCACCATCTCAGCTCTGCTATATCACCATCACTATCATTAGGCATAAGCATTGCATGATGGGAAATGTAGTTTCCTATCTTGGATATAGACTATCTTTTAGAAAAACTTGTAACTCTGGAACGGCAGCAGCTAGAAAGATGGTAGACAGCTCAAAATACTCAGGGGGACTTGCTAAGTAAGACCAGCAAGGTTTGGAGGCATTTATTTTTTTTAAGCTCTTGGGGGGAATATCCCTTTAATAAAGCTTTCCATGCCAAAGGGAAACACAATCTTTAAGTTCCTTAACCCTTAGACGACCCAGGGCGTATAGTTACACCATGGAAGTCTGTCCCCAGACGACCTAGGGCGTAACTGTACGCCCTGGGTGTTTCTCACGCTATGAAGCGTGCTCCGGAGCGGAGCGCGCTTCATAGCAGGTGGGGGCCGGCTGCAATCAGCAGCCGGGACCTCACCAGTAATGACACGCTGCAGCGATCGCGCTGCCGCGTGTCATTAACTCCTTAAACGCTGCGATCGCGGCGCGACCGCAGCGTTTAAGTGTAAGTGACAGGGGGAGTCCCCTGTCACTTACCGATCGGGACCCCCGCAGTGTGACTGCGGGGGTCCCGATCGGTAAAACGGGCCGCCGGAGCTCTCTCACCTGCCTCCGTGCGGTCCGATCGGCGCTCTGCTACTCTAAGCCTGCACAGGCAGGCTCAATGAGCAGAGCGCCGATAACACTGATCAATGCTATGCCTATGGCATAGCAATGGTCAGTGTAAAAATCCAAGTAGTGAATGTAAAAGTCCCCCAAAGGGACTTCAAATGTGTAAAAAAAAAAAGTTAAAAACACTAACACACTACCCCAAAACCCCTCCCCCAATAAAAGTTGAAATCACCCCCCTTTCCCATTATATAAATAAAACATATAAAAATAAATAAATAAACATATAATATACCGTAGCGTGCGTAATTGTCCGATCTATTAAAATATAACAAGCGTCATTGCGAACGGTAAACGGCGTACACGAAAAGAGGGAAAAAAGTGCGCGGATTACCGATTTTATGTTACATTATATATATAAAAAAATTAATAAAAAGTGATCAAAACGTCCGATCTTCACAAATATGGTATTAATAAAAACTAGAGATCATGGCGGAAAAAATGACACCCCATACAGCCCCGTAGGTGAAAAAATAAAACCGTTATAAGCGTCACAATAGTCCCATTTTATTTATAATTAATTGCCAAAAAAAAGGATTTCATTTAAAAAAAATATATAACATTAGAGAATCTGCGTAAACCTGCATATGGTTGTGTTCGTACTGACCTATAGAGTAATGGTATCATGTCGCTTTTACCATATAGTGCATTACGTAGACACAGGAACCCCCCAAACGTTACCATATTGCATTCTTTTTTGCGATTTCACCAATTTATATCTTCATAAATAATATATTTGGAATTCCATCATACATGTTATGGTAAAATGAATGACGCCATTACAAAGTACAACTATTCCTGTAACAAATAAGCCCTTACATGGCCCTTTAGATAAAAAACTGAAAGTGCTGGAGCTCTTAGAAGGGGAGGAGGGGAAAACGGAAACACTAAGATCAAAATTTGCGCGGTCCACTGGGTCATTTTGGGCCTGGTCCTCAAAGGGTTAATGATATATTGTATTGAACAATCAGTCATGATAAAAAAAAAAAAAACTACTTACAGGTTAAGTAAAGATACAAAAGAGTCTGTGGAGCCTCATTTAAGAGTCTCGAAACACAGGACTAGCTAAATATCCCTCCAGGGAAGGACCTAGCAAAGGGGTGACTCCTGTAAGGAGACCACAAAAGCCACTATATTAACTGACCCTTTCAGTCAATTCAAAGTCTAAGGAAATATCAATCCAGGTACCCATCTACATACAGCTGTTTCGGGCTGTTGCCCCTCATCAGTGTGAAGCAGGATTCTGGCTAGGCAGAAGCAATGTCTAGTAGACCACCACAGTAAAACAACCACTAATCTCAGGGAGACCGGCTAAAAAAGACACTGCATACTGCTGTCAAAAGCGTTCAAAACACTGATAACCTTTCCACAATTACATTTACATTTCCCCCTGGAAAATGCAAATGTGTAAAAAGAGTCCATGGAGCCTCATTTAAGAGTCTCAAAACATAGGTCTAGCCAGATAAGCAAAGGTTAAGTTAAAAACTGTCAACGGGTGGAATATAAAAAAGGATATGAAGTGAACAATTAGTTGTTGACATTGATGTGTTGGAACGATAAAAAATGGCAAAGTGCGAGGATCTGATATGAGAAATGACATCTAGAAGGCAAACTGGCAGAGTCAATGTAATGCTCTGGGCATGTTTTGCTGTAAACCCTTGGGTTCAGACATTCATGTGGATGTTGTTTTGACACATAACACCTACTCATTACAAACCAAGAGACTGCAATATAGTGTACTATTTCAGCACTATAATGCACTCTGCCATAATGCAAACTTTGTTCAGAAATGTTTGGAAGAATATATTCTATTCATGAAGGCCTTCATCACATACAAGATTTGAAAGATCTGCTGCTAACATCTGGGTGACAGATACCAAATGACAACTTTAAAGGTCTAGTGGAGCCTATATTGTGATGGGCTAGAGATGTGTTGGAGGCACATTGGAATCTACACAATAAATGGCAGGATTTTAATGTTATTTCTGCTTAGTGTGTGTATATAAGGCGCTTCCATTAGGCTGCACAGGTGGGTCATGTGGTTGGTGTGCTAATAAGAAGCTGTCAGAATATGAAAAATAATATAAAAAGAATATGTGTGTTAGGTGAAAGAACACCTAGTTCTAATACTAATGTAGGTTACTTATGTAAGTTTTTGCACCATGAAATAAGAATTTCAAGCTAAGAATATTCACACTTACGTTATGTAGACTATGCTAGGGTTATATTCTGACATATCCACAGAATAGTATCCTGTCATATATCCACACAAACCTGAGCATGTCCATTCACTTGAAGGAATGAAATGTAGTCTACTAGTGACTATGTCAGATTAATTTCAAGTGGGACTGAAAAGGGTGGCTGTCTATACTATTAAACTAAAAAATCAGAGTATACACAAGAGACTGCATCAAATAAAGTTTATGTTCCATTCATTTCTGAGAAAAGGTGCAATTTGACTATGTAGGGGTATGGGGGTATACTGTACATTGGCATACCATGTTAAGATTGGGACCCAGAGACAAAGGACAGGTGAATAGAGATGAGCGAACCGGGTTTGGGTTCGAGTCGATCCGAACCCGAACTTTCGGTATTTGATTAGCGGGGACTGCAGAACTTGGATAAAGCACTAAGGTTTTCTGGAAAACATGGATACAGCCAATGACTATATCCATGTTTTCCACATAGCCTTAGGGCTTTATCCAACTTCAGCAGCCCCTGCTAATCAAATGCCGAAAGTTCGGGTTCGGATCGACTCGAGCATGCTCGAGGTTCGCTCATCTCTACAGGTACACTGGAACCCCACCCACTGTCCCTTCCTTTTGAAGTGACCGGCCCCTTAGCAGGCAAGCCTCAACCAGAAGACAGATCACTGAACTATATAAGTGGAACACTGAGACAAGGACAAGACAAAACAAACACAATTTCTAAGGGTGTGCTTGCCGGGTCAGAATCTATCGGTCATTGCGGTACAAAATCAGAAGTCGGGATAGTCGGAAAGTCGAGGAAAAATCAGGAAAACCAGGGAATAATGATCAGAATACAGAGCTAGCTTAGTCACACTCAAAGAGGCTCTACAGCAGGCAACAGGTAATGGGAGTAGGCAGAAGTTTAAGTGAGGTGAAGTCCAAGCCCCAGGTCCTGATTGGGGCAGGAAGTCCAGCCTCTCCACAAGACCTAAAGCTGATTGGCATCTGCGCCTGCCAGTCAGCATCACCATAAGCTTAATGTACCTGGGACGCGGTGTATGTAGCTAGGGACGCCATTGTCCCATCCATGCAGCTGGCTGCGGACTCGGCCACTGCTGCAGTCATTTCTTTGAAATAGATATACTTTTTTTTTTCTTCAATCTCCTAACCAGTAAAAACGTACACTCTATGTTCACCTACTTTTTATCAAACTCCATCATCCAACATGACAAGAAAATGCTTATTTACCAATAAAGAAGGCTTAATAATGTATGCAACCATCTGGAGCTGCACTTCAGTCTACTTCATGATACATGTGACTTCTTGTACTCTCTCCTGTGACTAATGTATACATCTAGTTTATTTTAGTTGCAATGAAAGCAGCTGTTTCCATAAATGTCTGGCTTGAAAAACAATGTATTATGATTTTCTAGAAGACATTGTAAATGACAAAAACGTCCACAATGTAAAGATTCATACAAGACTTTCCTAGTCTGTATGAAGAGTGATACAATATGTATGTGAGTATTCATAAATATTAAATGGGGTTGTCCAGTAAAAATCTTTTTCTTTCAAATCAACTTGTGTCAGAAAGCTATATAGATTTGTAATTTAATTCTATTTAAAATATCTTAAGTCTTCCCATATTTATTAGCTCCTATATGTCCTGCAGGAAATGTTGTTGTTTTTTCTTTTCAGAGACAGTGCTCTCTGCTAACATCTCTGGCCGAGACAGGAACTCCTAGAGCAGGAGACATTTTATGTAGGGCTTCCCATAGAAAACCTCTTCTTCTCTACAGAGTTCCTGTCTTGGCCAGAGATGGCTGTCTGAGCACGGTCTCAGACTGAAAATAAACATTTCCTGCATTACATACAGCAGCTTATAATTACTGGAAGACTTGATATTTTTTAAATAGAACTAAATTACAAATCTATATAACTTTCTGACACAAGTTGATTTGAAAGAAAAAAAAGATTTTCACTGGAAAACCCCTTTAACCCCTTAACAACGCATGACGGGTATACCCGTCATGCGGCCGTTAAGGGTAAACAGAGAGGGCTCCCAGCGTGAGCCCTCTCTGCAGCCCGCGGTCCCTGGTTGCTATGTGCAGCCAGGGACCGCAGGTTTTAGCCGCTGTGCCCGATCGCCGCAGACGGCTTATTAACTAATCAAATGCAGCTGTCAAAGCTGACAGCTGCATTTTGATAGTAAATGTACCTGATGTCTAGTGGGGGATCTCCCCTCCGCGATGCTATCACGGAGGGGAGATCTGTTCTAATGAACCAGCCGGGGCTCAGTGTCGAAATGACCATTTAGATGGTCTGCTGCAGACCATTATAATAGACCACCGATCTGATGGATCGATGCTCTATTATATACGCAGCATTGATCTCAATGGGAGATCGATGCTGTGTATATAAAAGTCCCCCTGGGGGCTTCTAATAACTGTTGGTGAAAAAAGAAAAAATTGTTTTTATTAATAAATAACCCCCTCCCCTAATAAAAGTCCAACACCCCCCCCTTTTACCATGTAATAAATAAAAATAAATAAATAAACAAACATGTCTGGTATCGCCGATTGCGTAATCGCCCGAAATAATAATTTATTTAATTCATGATCCCTCACGGTACACAGCGTAAGCGCAAAAAAATTCCAAAATGCTAAATTGAGCATTTTTGGTCACATCAAATTCGGAAAAATTGTAATAAAAAGCGATCAAAAAGTATATGCGCACTCAAGGTACCGATAGAAAGTAAATATCATGGCGCAAAAAATGATACATCAGACAGCCCCATAGACCAAAGGATAAAAGCGCTATAAGCATGGGAATAGAGCGATATTAAGGAACTTTTATTTTCTGTAAAAGGTTTTAATTTTTTACGAGCCATCAATCAATATAATAGTTATACAAGTTGCATATTGTTTTAATCGAACCGACTTGAGGAACATACATAACATGTCAGTTTTTCCATAGGACAAACGGCGTAAGAACAAAGCCCTCCCAAAGAAAAATATTTTTTTTTTCCTTCAAATTCACTGCGCATATAATTTTTTTCTGGTTTCATAGCATATTTTATGCAAAAATTCAGCCTGTCATTGCAAAGTACAATTAGTGACGCAAAAAATAAGGGCTTATGTGGGTCCGTAGGTGTAAAAATGCAACTGCTATGGCCTTATATACACAAGGAGGGAAAAACGAAAAAGCAAAAACGAAAATTAGCCCGATCCTTAAGGGGTTAGTGTAGTTTACAGACAGACTTGGATTTGTCAAAATGTCACTTGACAAGAGTAAACATTAGGGCTAATTTGGATGTCCTAGTATTCACTTTCCATGTCACATTTGTAACCTAAATGTCAATGTGTGATTCGTATAACTGAGACGGGGGATAGAGAGAGGAAAGGATGCCCCATAGAAAAGATTAAATTTGCCTGTCTTTCTGGCTCGTGTCACCACATCCCTCTCTTTGGGTAAGACAACTGCTGTTGCAGTTCTCACAGGGCCCAGTTCCCTCTTCTCATTACTTCCTGGTTACTCATCAAATTACTTCCACATTCTGAGGTGAACAGCAAGAGGTAGTCAGCAGCATGGACCAAGAACCTTTATAATGGTAATGGTTTAGTGAATAAGGGGTACTTTGAGACCTAAAGAATTTTATTAACCACAATAGCCATGTGCATTTACAAACCCTTCTTCTGACTTGGAAGTTAACCAGGATGATATGTGGGGGGTTCACACGCACACACCCTTCACCCATCACACACCTTTAACCAACCCATTGTGGTTGCTAGGGCAGCTGCCTCACCACATCCACAGTAATAACTGGTAGACCCCCTACTCCATCTATACAGTACATGTATATACAGAACCCCCTACTCCATCTATACAGTACATGTACACAGGACCCCCTACTCCATCTATACAGTACATGTATACAGGACCCCCTACTCCATCTATACAAGACCCCCTACTCCATCTATACAGTACATGTATAAAGCACCCCCTACTCCATCTATACAGTACATGTATACAGGACCCCCTATTCCATCTATACCGGACCCCCTACTCCATCTATACAGTACATGTATACAGGACCCTCTACTCCATCTATACAGTACATGTACACAGGACCCCCTACTCCATCTATACAGTACATGTATACAGGACCTCCTACTCCATCTATACAGGACCCCCTACTCCATCTATACAGTACATGTATACAGGACCCCCTACTCCAGAGGAAAGGATGCCCCATAGAAAAGATTAAATTTGCCTGTCTTTCTGGCTCGTGTCACCACATCCCTCTCTTTGGGTAAGACAACTGCTGTTGCAGTTCTCACAGGGCCCAGTTCCCTCTTCTCATTACTTCCTGGTTACTCATCAAATTACTTCCACATTATGAGGTGAACAGCAAGAGGTAGTCAGCAGCATGGACCAAGAACCTTTATAATGGTAATGTTTTAGTGAATATGGGGTACTTTGAGACCTAAAGAATTTTATTAACCACAATAGCCATATGCATTTACAAACCCTTCTTCTGACATGGAAGTTAACCAGGATGATATGTGGGGGGTTCACACGCACACACCCTTCACCCATCACACACCTTTAACCAAGCCATTGTGGTTGCTAGGGCAGCTGCCTCACAACATCCACAGTAATAACTGGTAGACCCCTACTCCATCTATACAGTACATGTATATACAGAACCCCCTACTCCATCTATACAGTACATGTACACAGGACCCCCTACTCCATCTATACAGTACATGTATACAGGACCCCCTACTCCATCTATACAAGACCCCCTACTCCATCTATACAGTACATGTATAAAGGACCCCCTACTCCATCTATACAGTACATGTATACAGGACCCTCTACTCCATCTATACCGGACCCCCTACTCCATCTATACAGTACATGTATACAGGACCCTCTACTCCATCTATACAGTACATGTGTACAGGACCCCCTACTCCATCTATACAGTACATGTATACAGGACCTCCTAATCCATCTATACAGGACCCCCTACTCCATCTATACAGTACATGTATACAGGACCCCCTACTCCATCTATACCGGACCCCCTACTCCATCTATACAGTACATGTATACAGGACCCTCTACTCCATCTGTACAGTACATGTATACAGGACCCCCTACTCCATCTATACAGTACATGTATACCGGACCCCCTACTCCATCTATACAGTACATGTATACAGGACCCCTTACTCCATCTATACAGGACCCCCTACTCCATCTATACAGTACATGTATACAGGACCCCCTACTCCATCTATACCGGACCCCCTACTCCATCTAAACAGTACATGTATACAGGACCCTCTACTCCATCTGTACAGTACATGTATACAGGACCCCCTACTCCATCTATACAGTACATGTATACCGGACCCCCTACTCCATCTATACAGTACATGTATACAGGACCCCCTACTCCATCTATACAGGACCCCCTACTCCATCTATACAGTACATGTATACAGGACCCCATACTCCAGCTGTACAATACATGTATATACAGGACCCCCTACTCCATCTATACAGTACAGGTATATACAGGGCACTACAGGTATACAGGGCCCCCTACTCCATCTATACAGTACATGTATAAAGGACTCCCTACTCCATCTATACAGTACATGTATACAGGACCCCCTACTCCATCTATACAGTACATGTATACAGGACCCCCTACTCTATCTATACAGTACATGTATACAGGACCCCCTACTCCATCTATACAGTACATGTATACAGGACCCCCTAATCCATCTATACAGTACATGTATATAAAGGACCCCCTACTCCATCTATACAGTACAGGTATATACAGGGCCCCCTACTCCATCTATACAGTACATGTATAAAGGACCCCCTACTTCATCTATACAGTACATGTATACAGGACCCCCTACTCCATCTATACAGTACATGTATACAGGTCCCCGTACTCCATCTATACAGTACATGTATACAGGACCTCCTACTCCATCTATACAGGTATACAGGGCAGTATTACCAGCTGCTGCTGCCCTAAGCACTAAACCTGAAGGTGCTTCATCCTCACTCACCAATTAGCATCATGACTGGTAGGTAATAGCTCCACACGTCACATTTAACACCGCCACACCAGACCTGACCAAAACCACCACACCAGACCTGACCAATACCACCACACTGTGACTGGATAACACCACCACACCAGACCTGACCAATACCGCCATACTGTGACTAGATAACACTGCCACACCAGACCTGACCAATACCGCCACATTGTGACTGGATAACACCGCCATACCAGACCTTACCAATACCGCCATACTGTGACTGGATAACAACTCCATACCAGACCTGACCAATACCGCCACACTGTGACTGGATAACAACTCCATACCAGACCTGACCAATACTGCCATACTGTGACTGGATAACACTGCCACATCAGACCTGACTAATACCGCCATACTGTGAGTGGATAACACTGCCATACCAGACCTGACCAATACTGCCATACTGTGACTGGATAACACTGTCATATCAGACCTGACCAATACCACCATACTGTGACTGGATAACACCGCCATACCAGACCTGTCCAATACGGCCACACTGTGACTGGAAAACACTGCCACAGCACCTCCACCAACTCTATACTACAGGTATACAGAACCCCAAACTATACACTACAAGTATATAGGACCCCCGAACTATATACTTCAGGTATACAAGACCTCCACCAACTCTAATATATATATATATATATATATATATATATATATATATATATATATGGTAAAGAGTATCTGTGAATTTGGTTGTGACATCTATTCTTAGTCATTCTTTGGAAGTTGAACTTTGTGGCAGATAAACTACTAGTTATAACCATCAGGAGCCATTTTTCTCAGTGATTTATCACAGCATGTTAGTTTACGCATTGCATCTAGTGAATCTCTAGTCTATAAAACATCAAGTTGCTCTTTACAGAGAACATATCAGTTGCAATTGTAATTTTCTGTATGTGTTGCTTCCACTTACGCTTTCAATACCATTACGCTATTATGAAGCTGTATTTATTTCTATTTTTGTCTCTTGTTTTTCCTTGCTCCAGGATGGGAAAATCTGCAGATTACATCACATTAATGCAACAGGGACAAACAAAACCATTGAATTAGAGCCAAGTTTTCAGGTACAGAAAATTGCAGCAATGTCACGCTAAAGGGTTATTCCAGGTTTAAGTTAATTTATTAGTTTTGCTTAGAACTTATACCATCACCCCAATTGTTAAGTATTTGCATAATACACAACTTGAGGCCTCATACTTATAGTAGAGCTGTGCTCGGGAAGTTATACAGAAGCAAATGGATTCCCAATATCTTCATATATTAAGCCACAGGCTGATTGTATATTCCTCATACTGCTTTAAGCCATGTTCACACAACCTATGTTTAGCATAAACACAGCTGTTGTTGTAATTTACAATAACGTCTGTGATTTATACAAAACATATGTTTTATTTGAATGAATGGAATCCCGGATGGTGCATATACACATAGTATACGCCCCGGCCGGGAATCCATCGGCCGCATGAAAAACTGGCATGTCAGTTTTCTGCAGCCGCTATTCACTGAATAGCAGACGCACAGGTATGTCAGTTCACACAATGAAGTGTGGGGCTCCGGTCGCACGCTCCATTGTGTGCAACGATGAATTGGGATGCGGACGCCCGCATCTAAATTCAACAGAAATAAAGATCATACAGCTGTTACTGCAGTACCGCCCGAGATGATCTTCTCTGACACCTGCCGTAATGTGAACCCGGCCTTACATTGATTTAATATGAGGTACTTCTCTGGTGAAATGCTTTTATGGCAAAACGACCCCATAGTACTATATAGGTGCCATAATACTACTCTGTAAAACACATATTGTATGCATGAGCATATATACAGCACTCATAAATTTATTTATTTATTTATTTTTACTTAAAGAGGTTGTCCAGGAAAAATTTACTTTTTCCCTATTTACAGCATAGGGAAAAAGTAGGAGGTCACGGCCAACCTCTGTACCCCCCGCCAATCTCTGTATCGTGCCCCGCAAGCTCTGTTATGAATAGAACCAAGGGTCCAGAACGCGACCTTATGGATTCATTCTTAAAGGTGGCAATACAACTGACAGCTATCAATTATACTTATACATTTTTATAATTTTTGTCTATTTCTTTTCTTGAAGGAATATTTAAAAAAATAAATAAAATGTGAATGAAAAAAATGTAACAGGTTTCAACAAGACACATTAAACTCCGGTGGTATGCTAGCTATTTCCCAAATACCTCCTAAGTTCTACAGTGTCTTGAAAAAAACCTATGGTATTACATTTTTACTTTCAAATTTTTCTATTTTCTATTTCAACATCTCTTCAAGGGATAAAATATACAAAAGTTTAGAAATAAAAAATGTAATGGGTTAACCAGGCATCGAGCAGGAGGCAGCTTATTAAATGTTTGAGTCTCCCATTGATTTTACATGGTGAAGAACAATTGTTAATATATCACTTATATTTAAGTTTTTATTTTTTTACCCTTTTTTTCCTTAACCCCAAGCAGTTACGTGGACCTCCTTGGACCAAACCAGAGGGGAACAGATCAATAGAAGAGCACAAGATAAACAGTGAGCCAATGAATGTAAAAGAAGACAAACCACTGTAAAAAGACATTTCTGAGAGTTTCTAATTCACAATCATCTTCAGTCTCTTCTTGGACTCAGAAAGCATGAAGATGTGCTACAATTCATAAGCATGATGTTTTATTTTCACTAAATTATGGATGTTTGTACTGTATGATAGTGTTATGCATAAAAAGTTATTCATATAATACATTTGTTAATAGTTTTAGCACTAATGAACTAGATCTGGATGTCTGAGAAAAATGCTTTGTAAGACAGTGAATACTTGAATACATGTTGAATATAAATGTCTCCTTTTTAGCTTATTACAAATACATCTTTTTCTTATACATTGTCTTGAAATTTATTTGAGGGAAGGCAATAGAGGTTCTTACCGAAAAAGCATTTTTTAAACTTAATTTTAAATGTTTTTTAAAATGTTGCTACTATATTCATTTGTATAACACTTTATATTCAGTCGTCGGGCTGCATCTACTTTCAGATTCTCAGTGTTATACTTAAGGATGTAAGGTTGGTATGTGGAGTAATTTAAAATTCGCCATTGGCTTTTTCTCTCTGTACTTGTAGACAGTCCATGTGATTACAAGTGCCTACAAGTGCCTTTTGTGTGCTTTGTTCCCTATCTACAGCCTGAATATGCTATCCTCAATGTAATGTATGCTCTCCTAACTCTGCCCACTTTTAGCTGCTCTGTACAACCCACCTGCCCCTCCCTACTGCAAAACCCATCAGAAACTGTTTCTGTTTTCTTTTTTCAGACTATCAACTAGGGAAAGACTCATGTAGTCTCTTTAAAACTATTTATTCATCTGGCTGCAGCTTATATTTTTTAAGAACAAAAGGATAATTTGTTGAAATTTCATTGCTGAATACTTACTTATTCCTCTGTACATGGAGGTATTAAGAATCTGCTGTTAAAGTCAAAGAAAATAGTCCCGCTAAAATCAGAAGGCCTACTAAATGACTTTATTTTTATGCATTTGAGCACCTTTATTTTATACATGGTAATTACTCTCTGTTTGCTGGGGCAGGCTTCCTTTATAAATCCTAGTAGCATTTAGCCCAAACTGTATATCTGTCAAAATCTCTTTGTTCTATGTTTTACTGCACTCAGATAAGGTAGCGTAGGAAACTTGATAGATCAATTTAGGAGAATGTGTCCATCATTTTCTCCTACTGTATGTTAATTGGGATATCTTTATACCTGCAGATATTACTGTGTTTCTCTGAAAATAAGACAGGGCCTTATCTTATTTTTCTATTATGAGAAAAGACTAGGGCTTATTATTATAGTAGGTCTTCTTTTTTGGGAAAAAAAACAGAATGCCCCTACAATGTAGCCCCACTCTATACGTTAGTTGGTCACCATACTGTATGTCCCTCTGTTGTAAGGCTCCTATACTGTACACTTCCCTTTACCCTCTGCAGGTTTTAACCATACTTAATACCTCCCTCCCTGTTAGGAACCGGACAGCAGGACAAGACAAGACAGTGATCCCTAAGCTCAGCCCCGCCCACTGTCCTCTACCTACTTGCCACAATCCGCCCTAAAATGGCGGCGAGCAACTGGGCGGCAGTCCCTGCACTGGCTAGGTGGGACACAAAGACAAGACAGACAGACAAAACACAATGAAGAATGGTCAGCAATCCGGGTCACAACAGTCTGGCAGCAAAGGTACAAAATCAGGATCCAAAAGAGTAGTCGAATAACAGGCAATTAGGTCAGGGACAGGCAGCAAGCAAGGGTAGTCAGAAAACAAGGCAAGGGACAGAAAACCAGAAGTAACGCAGATAGATGCAGGCAGAGCTGGAATGCAGGACAGGGAAGCTATACTGAATAACCAGCAATGATCTGGGATACTGAGAACAACTTATAGTGAACCAGAGCCCGGTCCAGAATCCCATTGGAGCAGCCTCCTGACTGCAGAGCATACACAGCTGACAACAAGGAAACTGACTGGCTATAAGATCCCTCAATCACAGAAACCAGAGCAAGAAAGCTTAACTCTGAACCTGCCAGAGAGCTACACAGGTGGACACGGGTGTGGTGGAAGCATGCAAATCACCACCCAGCAAGGGCTGGAATAAGACAGTGTTCAGACCAGGTTCAGACATAAATGAAATACAAACATAAAAGTGCAGAATCATGGCCAAAAGCACAGTCTCGGTCGTATTTTACACAGGAACATTCATGACACTTCCCCTCTGTAATTGGCCTAATGTGCCCTCCCCCCATATTCAATGTACTTTGTAAGATATCTGGTCAGCTGACTTTAACTAAGGCTTATTTTTGAAATAGGGCTTATATTTTGAGCCTACTCTAAAAAGCCTGCAAAATTAAGTTAGGTCTTCATTTTTGGGGTAGGTCTTATTTTCGGAGAAACAAGTTACCAAGTAGTTTACATATTAATTGTTGATTTAATGTTGTGGATCCTTAAAGGTAGAAACTCCCAGCAGGACCTCCCCTTAAAGGGGAACTATCAGCTATTTAGATGAATCTAGCCTGCTATAGCACTGGGGATGCTAAGGAAGAAGCTATGTTTTTAAACTTCCTCCTTGGCGCTAGACCCGCACTGTTAGTTGGGGTAAACTGCTCTCTGGAGTGCCGTTAGAAAAACTGCCACATCATCCAGCCTGCCCCTTCTAATGATAATCAATAGAGGGGAAAAGCTGAATAAAAAGGGACTAACAGCAAGGGACAGGCGCAGAGGAGGAAAGTAGTACATATACCTTCTTAGAAAAATTGAGAGATAGAAGATTGCCGGCAGAAAAAGACCGCAGGGTTCATTTTGTCTGCCCTTTTAGTATTTCCCTTCCTATTATCTTAGGATAGATATATGTTTATCCCAGGCAGGTTTAAATTTTGTTATTGTAGATTTACCAACCATATCTGCTGGAAGTTTGTTCTTCCTGAGCGTCCCTGGCACTATAGAGGGCTATCAGCAGGTTAAGATTTTATTTAGCCTATTTTAGGTAAAATGTATATTTTTAATATTGTATCATTTATATTAGATAATCTAATCAATTCCCTCTGGTAAATTATGGGTTATACTTCAGGTATGTAAGTCATTACCTGATACATTCAGCATCGGTGGAGGTTGAAAACTTTGTGACTGTTCAAGCAAGAAAATTTTACATATATTTTAACTTTGTTCTTTGCCAGGGGGCATACCATTAGGCCCTATCTTCTAAAGCACAGTGATTTTTACTGTCTTCTCACTTACGGGAAAGCAAAGAACCAATTCTTTAGTTACGAGGAGATGCAATAATGCACAGTAATCTTTTGTACCTGTGCCAGTCCTCTGCTCAGCAATTTAAAGCAATTAAAGCAAAGCCTGCATGAATTGATTTTTACTGTAATTAATAGGGAAATTCCCTATAAAAAGCAAAGCAAAGTCATCTTAGTTAATTGTACATTGTAGGTGCCTATTACAGAGAAATGGATATGACCCAACTGGAACATCAACGAGTCCAACAGCAGCTAAAAATATGATTTTTCCTTATACATAATTGTCTAAAATAATTTTACCATCAAAAGGCATTAATGCCAATTTTAGATGATAGTTAAGAACTTTATTGGAGACATCTGTGCACAAATTTTAATCTCCTTATCAATTTTCAAAGCAGGACCACAAATAATAACAGTGTAAAGTGTGTGACCAAACTCTATTAGTACCACATAGTAATACAATGTTTACGTTTTTGCAAATAGAGATTTTTCTCCATAAAATGATTTTCTTATATTTTCTAAATATCAATTCACCATGTTTTTTAAGATCTATCTTTCTTGTTCATGAATGTGAACCTTTATTGCTTAATTACTAAATCATATGATGATAACAAATAACTATATTTAACATATTTTTATCCCATTGCTGCTAATATTTCTAAGCTTGCTAGAATTTTATCCCCTTCCTAAGCTTAACAGCATGGATTACAAACTGGTACATTTGCAACCCCGAAAGCATGTATTGTGAACAAAAATAAAGATTGGCAGACTAAGGATGTGAGGAAAGGGGTTATGCAGAAAAGAGATCTAAGAGACACTCGTCAGAAGATGGAGGAAGGCTGTCTACTGTAGAGTGCATGAGCTGCTACTCTTGGGAGGAGGTAGGAGACAGAGAAAGATCTGAAATACCACCACCTTACTCTGAAAAGAGAGGAAATAGTTCTGGAGCAGGATTACCTCTCATTCTTTACCCAAGAATCAACCGCTATGGTAGTCTGCCTTAGATGAGAATCCTGTACCTACTTCTTTTGCACCTGAAAGGATAGATGATCCCGGTGTATTTTGAGGGTAATTGCAACAATGAATGAGTAGACATTGTTAGGACTTTGTTGATCTTCTGTTAGTAAATCAGAAAACTGTTGCTAGAGTATTTTGTTGTACAGTATCTATTACAATGTTACCACCATTTTAAGTTGGGTATTCACTGCAGCTGGAAAGAGATGTGTCCAAGCTCTTACTTGCAATATACAAGTATTAATAATAGCTCCAGGCATAACATTTACCACCGCCACACCAGACCTTACCAGTAACCCCCCCCCCTTTCGAAAAGACACCAGATTTACTGACAAGTCTGAATAGAAGGTAGGCACCAGACCGAGGGTGCCTAATGGTAAATACGGCCCTTTGTATGGGGGCTTTATGAATCCTGGATGCCTCCAACACCGATGGACATACTCACGTGACCTGGTGGCCGACACAGTTCTGTGATGTATCGTTTTCAAAGACTAGCGTGCCAGGGAGCTGGGAGAATGGAACGATGAGGAACTGCGCTGGCTACTGGGCAGGGGTGGTCTTGTGGCTTGGGGTTAAATGCTGTCTCCAGCCACAAGAGAGAATGGCAGGGCAGGAAGCCCTGCCAGTGGGTGCTGTGAGCTATAGCCACCATGGAGGTAGAACACTGCCCCCTGACACACGGGCCCAGTTGTGTGGTATGCCTTCATGGTAGCTACACCACTGTGCCTTTCATATATCTGTCTGTGCTTCCATAATCTAGAAATATGTCTTTATTCTCCTGTGCAAAGGGTCATTGCAAGTGAACATCAGTGGTTTTTATTGGAAACCCATAAGATCATGGACAAAATATTTCCAGAATTGCATGAGCTCTTTTGTGGTATGTGTCATACGCTGCACAGCATGTCATATCCAGTATGTGGGGTGCACCACTAGACAGCTACGAACACGCATTTTCGAATACATCTACGATGCTGGTCATAGTAGCTCTCGTAACCTCTCAGGTGCCTCGCAGCACTTTGCTGAGGCACATGTAGGTAAGGAGGATCTAATGAAAGTTATGGCCAAAGAAAAAGTTCAGCCTCAATGGAGGGGAGGAGACAGAGGGTTAAACTCCAAGAGAGGCAGGTCTTTGGATATTCCATTTGGAAACATACACCCCAAATAGGTTAAGCCAGATCCAAGAACCACAATTATATTACTTGCCTTATGAATATTTGTGCCCTGTACGTGCAGAAATGTTGTTGCTACAGTATGTATTCAATATTTATGTATTGCCACATCTGATTACTAATATAGCATTGCTTTTACTGTAATTCTATGATTTGTATTTGTTTTTGTATTCACCTTATAATTGTACACACATGTATCAGCTTTCCTGATACTCCCAGGGGGAGGATCCTTATGTTGTGATCAAGGGCGTGCATGCGCCACAAACGCGTTGACATATCTGTGAGAAGTGGCTGATGTGTCCATGATCTTATGGGTTCTCCAATAAAAACCACTGATGTTCACTTGCAAACGCTGGTCCAAGCATCTTTTCTGATATAACTGAACACTGGTTGGAGTGTCGGACCGTGAGAGGCAGATTGGTGACCGTGGTGAGCTGGCTTCTACTATTATTGCACAAAGAGACATTCCCAAGCTCTTGAAGTACTGGGGGCTGTAACACCTTTTAGCTTACCTTCCCAATCCCTATCCCAGCCTGGGACTCAGTTGGAAACTGACTCTAAATCAGGCAGGGATAGGGATTGGGGGGAAGGAGCACAGAGGTGTTAGAACCCTCAGCAGTTTATGAATGACTCTGACATTTTGCACAGGAGAATAAAAACCTTTTTCCACATTCTGAAAGCACAGATGGATATATGAAAGATGCTATGTGTTTCCGCTATCTAACAGTGCCAACAGCTTGAACAGTGAATTGCAGCTCCCAGATTTACTTCAGAAACTGTGTATCAAGTTGTTTTATTCTTACTTCTTACTGTGAGTGTGTACTTAACTTAGATGAGCGCTTCCTGAGTTGGACCGTGGCAGAAGAAAACAATTCTGCAACATTCCACAGAGCTTCATGCAAGATACAGGTGAAGGGCCATAAGACATAATGAGGTAAGAACTACCAAATACCGCATCAAAGGTCAATATAACAAAGTTTTACACAAAGAGCTAACTAAAAAAAAAAGATTAAAAAAAAATTCACAGGACCTCTTTAAGGACTGGTCGCTCAGACAGACAAGATGGTGGACACAGACAGTGGACCATAAGCTCAGCCCCGCCCACTGTCCCATCCTACTTGCCTCAATCTGTCCTAGGTGACAGCGAGCAACTGGGCGGCAACCCCTGCACTGGCTAGGTGGAACACAAAACAAGACAAACAAACACAATAAAGAATAGTCGGACAGACCGGGTCACAACAATCGGGCAGCGCAGTACAAAAACAAGCTCCAATAAGCAAGGTCAAAGTCAGACAATATGGTCAGGGTCAGGCACAAGCATGGATGGTCAGGAATACAGGCAAAAGGGTCAGAATAAACACAGAGAATAACAGAGGCAAAAGCAGGCAGAGACAAACTCCATAACCCGCCTTAGAATGAACCTCAGCTAAACACTTATAGGAAACAAGGAGACAGTCCCAGCTCCTATTGGACAAGGCTCCTGGTTCCAAACAAAATCACCTGTGGCCAGAACTGGCAGCAGTGTAACTCCTTAAAAGCCAGAGTACACAACAAACCGGTGGGGCCGAACATCCTGATAGAAACAGGCCAGTGTTCAAACAGGCTTCAGGTTACAGCACAAGACATACAAAACACTGAATATCAGCACCATCTCAGCCGAAAAGCACAAGCCGAGGGACGCACTGAGTTCAGCACAGGCACATTCATGACATCATCCATAGAAAGTCTTTGGACTTTCTGTTAATCTGTATACTACTTTACTTGACAGAAGACAAAGACATCAGAGTTGTAGTTTTCTTTTTTCTTTTTTTTTGCTATGATGAATATGGGTACATAAGATAGTTGGGGGTATTTAAATATTTTATCTGTACATTTGGAAGCAATGAGTTATTGACTTCAAGCTACTGCATGTAAGAAATGCTGTTTATTATAAATTAATTGGAGGCACTAAACCTCTGAAATATACATTATAGGAATAAGCCACAAAGGATCATGAAGAAAAAAAAAAAAAAAAAACTTCTACATCTTTTATATACAAGGTTTTTAGGGAATATTAATCCTATGAGATTTTAACATACAACATGTAATGTGCAGTGAATGGAGTGAATGGAGTATTACTAACTGCTTTCCTGTTATATGGGGAATACATTGCTTAATGCCAATCTGTTAACAGTAAAGTAATTTAACAAGTTACTAGATAATATTAGTTTATCAGTATAAGTGCATTTGTGGGCACATCTGCAGTACAAAATATCAGCATTTGTGTAAATGTTCCTACTGTAATCCCAAGTCCCAAAAGCATTTTATTAAAACAATTTTTCATGAAGGTCTATGAAGCTGAGAGGTACTAGTACTGTAGTTCTCTGCTATATGGAGATAACACATTGCAATATTTAAGGCTTTGTGTCAGATTTAAAAGTTTTTGCTAAAAATTTATTAAATCCCCATCAAAATAATATCCTCTCATGTTCTTTTAATCTTAATCAGGCATTAAGTTTGTTTTATACAGCAGGCGTTGCCTTCAGCATGATGGGATAACCACATTTGTGTGGGCTCCCCTCCCATAAGAACCATGACTCGCTGCCTGTCTTGTTGACCTGCCCTTGCCATGGAGTTGGAACCAGGCCTGTATCTGCCATGAGGCGAGGTGAAGTGTTTGCCTCAGGCGGCAGATAACACAGCCCTTGAAGGGGGCGGCATCAGCGTCCTGTGTCCTTATCATTACAACTAGTTACGGCTCAGTGCCCAGCCGTGTTTCCTGTCAGTTGCCTCATGAGAAGCGCTGAGGAGGCACTGGAAGCCTCGTATTCACAGGTATTCACATCACATAAGACATAGATATAGTGTCTCCTGCTATTGACCCTTTCAATAATGCAGAGTTATTATACTCTGCATCACTTACACACTGTAGAAAAGAAAAAGTGAACAGCAGCGGGGACGCTATATTATGTCTTCTCTGCACTGCCGAACTCCGAGCTGACCTCAGCACAGTGCAAGAGCAGGAGAAGAAGCATCAAAGTCATGTTCTGCTCTGCTGTTAACTCTTTCTGTATTGCAGAATGTAAGTGAATCACAGTAATACTCTACATTCTGCAGTACTGAAAGAGTTAACAGAGCAGCCCGTTTTATGGCTCTTCTCTGGCTCCTGAGGTCAGAGGTCAGCAGTTGTAGATTGTTGTTTGTTTTGAAGCTCTCAGGGGGCCCATAGTGGCTCAAACAGTTAAAAAATCTGGTCACCGCACAGAGCACACTGTTATCTATAGTGGTGTCCCATACACACTGCAGTGCTGCACTGTGCCTGTCCTGGATCTTCTCTCCCTGACTATTGCTCTGAGGGGATGGGGGGGGGGGGCGCTTTGTCAGTTTTCACCTCAGGCGGCAGAAAAGCTAGAATCGGCCCTGGTTGGAACCCAGGGGAGAGATTCCTTGGTGATGGGACCTGTGCTCCGTTTTTGGTCGGCATAGTGCTCCCCCCCCCTCCCAGGTTGCCAGTTGGTGGCGATTAGCATCAGGGCCTGCTGTTGGAGACAAGGGAGGAGCAAGCTAGAAAATCCACAGCACAATATTCACCACAATAATCACCAATCTTTAAAAGAGGTGGACTCTGGAATTCCCACTTATGCTGCAGGGCAGGTAAGGTGTCTTTGAGAGTCAGGAGTGAAGAAACTGAACAGAGAGCCTCATGGTGAGGCCGTACATTTTAGAAGAGGACCGTGCTCAATCCGGAACTGGTTTAGACCTCTCAGTAGCAACTGGCTCCTAGAACGACAACTACATAGGGGCAAGTAATCCCTATATATGTGCTGTGTTATGCCTTAACAACTTTTTGTAGTAGTTCCATTAATAACACGACATGGAGAGAAAGGAACGGCTTCACATCCCATCTATGGCTGATACTAATGCCGCTAGGCCTATTTTAAAATTCAACACAAGGGTGTCTGTATATAATTTGATAAAACCATAATAGCCCCGTGTACCACGTGCAGGTCCCCTGGTTCACACGCTTCCCTACGCTAACTCCACACCGTGTGTCAGTGACCCCCAACCCTGCAAAGCGTGCACATGCAGGGAAGAGAGGCCATGGAATGGCCCTGCAACCCCAATGTCACAGGACCAAACCCAAAATGCCCCACCAGAACCCGACCAGCACCACCGGCAGGGAAGGCTGCCCCCAAACAACACAAGTATGAATAAGGTATTACACTCACCATTGCTGCTCACACAGAATGGGGAAGACATAAGGTACTGACATGTGAGCACAGGCATATCCTGCTAATTTTGGTCATGTGGGTCTTATAACAAACAAACACAATAAACGAGCTGTTCAGAAAAGGGAGAACTGTAAAACATGACATGGAGAGAAAGGAACGGCTGCACATCCCATCTATGGCTGAAACTAATGCGATCACTGACCGACACGGTGTGGAGTTAGCGTAGGGACCCTTGTGAACCAGGGGACCTGCACGTGGTACACGGGGCTATTATGGTTTGATCAAATTATATAAAGACAACCTGGTGTTGAATTTTAAAATAGGCCTAGCGGCATTAGTATCAGCCATAGATGGGATGTGCAGCCGTTCCTTTCTCTCCATGTCGAGTTCCATTAATAAGTTACTATACAAAGTACAGTAGTGCCATCAATAGTGGCCCCTATACTCTTATTTTTCTTAGTTGCTGCCAAACAGGATGCTAGGTTCCATCTCCTTGGTATTGATAATCTAAGCCAAACTAATGGCCCTACATGGGGAGATTATCCAGCTTTCAGTTATTCGGGAGCTTAGAAAAGCTTATTTGACTCCATGTACCAGAGAATAATTTTTTTTTTCTATATTCTGGAAGCACAGGCAGATATATGAAATCTACCATGAATTTCAGCTTACAGTTTCCCTTTAAATGTTGTTAAAATGGTCCCCCAGTGGTTTAGTGGTGTGATTTCCCCTGCAATACACATTTGCTATCACCACATGCGGGATCACCAAAACTTTTAAATTATCATATTCCTGATGTTGAAAAAAAAGCCAAAATGCAAAATTGCTGATTTTTGGTAACATAACATCCAGAAGAATTTGAAGAAAAAGTGATCAAAAAGTTGCATATATACAAGCAAGATACCAATGAAAAGTACAGATTATGGCACAGAAAAAATAACATCTCGTAGAGCTCCATAGACCAAAAAATACAAGCGTTATACGGATGGTAATAGAGCAATTTTAAACGCATTTAGTTGTTTTTAAAGGATTTAAAAAAATCAAAAGCAGTCAAATAAAATAAAAGTTACATAAGTAACTTTTGTAATCGTACTAACTTGAGGAAGATAGAAAACATGTTGCAGAAAAAATGCAAGCGCTATGGCCTTTTAACCCCTTAAGGACAGAGCCTGAAATGGCCTTAATGACAGAGACAAATTTTATGAATATGACCAGTGTCACTTTATTCATTAATAACTTCGGGATGCATTTACCTATCCGGCTGATTCTGAGATTGTTTTCTCGTGACATATTGTACTTTACATTTCTGGTAAATTGGAGTCGATACTCATAACGAATCTTTATGAAAAAAATAATGTGAAAAAATGTGAAAAACTGCATTTTTCCAACTTTGAAACTTTATTGCGTATACAGAAAGTGGATATACCACATAAATTATATATTAAATAGCATTAGCAACATGTCTACTTTATGTTGGCGGCATTTATTAAACGATCTTTCAATTTTTTTAAACAATAGGAAGCTTAAAACATTAGCAGCAAATTTCCAAATTTTCAGTAAAATTTCAAAATCAGATATTTTTAGGGACCTGTTCAGGTTTAAAGTGTATTTGAGGGGCCTGTATGTTAGAAAGCCCCACAAAGAACCCCATTTCAGAAACTGCACCCCCCACACTCTGCAAAAGCATATCCAGAAACTGTTTTAACCCTTTAGGGGAGTCACAGAAATAAAAGCTAAGTGTGTAAGAAATTTGAAAATTTTTATTTTCTGTGCAAAGATTTTATTGTAATCCAATATTTTTCATAATTATAAACCTATTACGAGAGAAATGCACCCCAATATTGTTTCCCCCTTTTCTGCAGTTTATAGAAATACCCCATATGTGGCCCTATTGCCCTATTTGACGCAACCACAAGCCTCAGATATAAGGGAGCGCCTAGTTAATTTCAATGCCTCCGTTATATTTGGTCATTTCTGACTGTACCACTTCAGGTTGGCAGAGGCTCTGGGGTGCCAAAACCTAAAAAACACCCCTAAAGGGACACCATTTAGAAAACTACACCCCTCAAGGAATGTAATAAGGGGGGCGGTGAGCATTTGGACCCCACAGGTGCTTCACAGATTTTCCGAACAATATGGCGTGAAAAAAGAAAAATTTATTTTTTACACTAAAACGTTGTTCTAGCCTTCAATTTTTCATTTTCTTAAAGGGATAAGAGGAAAAAAAAGACACAAAATGTGTAGCGCAGTTTCTCCCGAGTACGGAAATACCCCACATGTGGACATAAAGTGCCAAGCGGGCGCAGGACGAGCCTCCAAAGGGAAGGAGCGCCAATTGGCTTTTGGAAGCTGGATTTCACTGGAATTGGATTTCAAGGGCCATGTCGCATTTACAGAGCCCTCGTGCTGCCAAGACACTGGAAACCCCCCACAAGTGACCCCATTCTGGAAACTACACCCCTCAAGGAATCTAACAAGGGGTGCAGTGAACATATGGACCCCACTGGTGATGGGCACAAATGTAAAACAATGTGACGTAAAAGTAAAAAATTTCATTTTTTCACTTTCATGGCACAAATGTGCCCGTCATCAAGGGGTCCATATCCTCACTGCACCCCTTGTTAGATTCCCTGAGGGGTGCAGTTTCCAGAATGGGGTCACTTGTAGGGGGTTTCCAGTGTTTTGGAAGCACGAAAGCTCTGTAAATGCGACATGGCGTTCATCATCCATTCTAGCCAAATCCAACCTCCAAAATCCAAATGGCGCTCCTTCCCTTCGGAGGCTTGCCATGCGCCCACATGGCATTTTATGTCCACATGTGGGGTATTTTCGGACTCGGGGGAAATTGCTCTATACATTTTATTTTTTTCCACCTCTTTTAACCCCTTGTGAAAATGATAAATTCAAGGCTAAACCAACATTATAGTGTAAAAAATGTAAAATTTCATTTTCACGCCACATTGTTCCACATTTGTGCCAGTCACCAGTGGGGTCCATATGCTCACTACACCCCTTGTTACATTCCTTGAGGGGTGCAGTTTCCATATTGGGGTCACTTGTGGGGGGTTTCAACTGTCTTGGCAACACAGAGGCCTTTTGAATGCAACATGGCCCCTCGAAATCCATTCCATCCAAATCCAGCCTTCAAAAAACAAATGGTGCTCCTTCCCTTCGGAGGCTTACCCTGCGCCCGCACTGCGCTTTATGTCCACATGTGGGGTATTTCCGTATTAAAGGGAAATTGCTCTACACATTTAGTGTTTTTTTTATCTTTTAGCCCCTTGTCAAAATGAAAAAATCATGACAAGATTAATGATTTAGAGTAAAAATTTTACAAAAATTACACTAAATGTTGGTCTAGCCTTGATTTTTTCCATTTCCACAAGGGGTTAAAAAGAAAATGAACACAAAACGTGTAGGGTAGTTTCCCCTGAGTAGGAAAATACCCCACATGTGGGCATAATGTGCCATATGGGCACAGGGCAAGCGACCAAAGGGACAGAGCGCCATTTAGAGGCTGGAATGGAGGATGGAGGCCATGTCGCAATTACAAAGCTCCTGTGCTGCCAGGTCAGTAGAAACCCCCGACAAGTGACCCCATTCTGGAAACTACACCCCATAAGGAATCTAACAAGGGGTGCAGTGAGCATATGGACCCCACTGGTGACGGGCACTTACGTAGAACATGTGCCGAGAAAATAAAAAATACCATTTTTTTTCATTTTCACATCCCAAATGTGGCCGTCACCAGGGGGCCATATCCCCGCTGCCCCCCTTGTTAGATTCCTTATCGGGTGTAGTTTCCAGAATGGGGTCACTTGTGGGGGGTTTCTACTGTCCTGGCCGCACAGAGGCTTTGTAATTGCATCATGGCATCCTCTAATGGGAATGGCGGCCATATACCTACTTAGCTGGGGAAAAAGGGACCATTCTAATTTATTTGGGGGTATTAGGCCAATTATTAGTTTATAAGGTTGAAAATGACAGGTGTCCATCAAATTCAACCTGTGTTGATCCAGAGGAAGGCAAAAAACCCTTGTGAGGCAGACGACAGTAGCCTCATCACAGGGGAAAAATTTCTTCCCGACTCCATAATGGCGATCAGAATAATCCCTGGATCAACGTGACCCCTGAAATAGGAATAAGGGACAATAATTAGATAATGTAGAACCCCAATGACGTGTGGTACGCCTTGGAGCGATCCAGTATGCAGAGGCCGGGGGGATCAGGGCAGGTGTCACACTGGAAAATGGTGTCCTTCCTGATCCCCTTGTTATGCCACACTCTGCACTTCTTCTGGGGTCTCCTGTTTTCCAGTGTGGGGGACGTCACCTGAAAAATGTTGTCCTGGTGCGATACGGGGTCCCTCACATCCAGAAGCGCTGGGTCCACTCCATGGCTACTAAATATTAGGGCTCTATTACTACTTCTGATATGTTCGGATCGTGCCGCAAGCTACAGTAGCTCGGGGGGTGCTGGTATAAAAGTTATCCCCGTACAGGTGGTGACCTTTATCCAGCAGTGGGAAGATCAGTTCCCGGACGATTTTCCTACTTGTTCCGAGGATGGGGGGGAGGGGGCATCTGGGGGCTGCATTCGGGTGTCCCTTCCTTCATACACTCTAAGGGTACATGCACACTGCGGAATCGTGACAGATAACCCTTTGTGCATTCCGCAGTTGGCACCAGCCGGCGGAGTGATGCAGGCGCATGTCTCCACACGTGTCATAGACTCCATTCTATGCCTGGGCGGATTCCGCTCTCCGTCCAACGTATTCATTCTTTGGATGGACGACGGAATCCGCCCGTGCATAGAATGGAGTCTATGACACGGGTAGAGACATGCGCCCGCATCAGTCCGCCGGCGGGTGCCAGCTGCGGAATGCACGAAGGGTTATCTGTCGCGATTCCGCAGTGTGCACATACTCTAAATCTGTAAGTGTACCCTGAGGTACGCTCACAGAGTTTGTAGAATTTCACACCAAACCGTCATCTCTTATTGGGACGGTACTGGCGGAAAAGACGAGTCTGGGGGGCAGCGTACGCTACGCTACCCCCAGATACGTCACTGGATGATGAGGACGATGAGGATGAATGGAGGAAAGAAGGATCCCCCCCATTCATCCTCACTGCCTGTTTTGGTGTCGGAGGCAATAACGTACTCCTCTGACGCCGAAAACACCCTGGGGGCCATCTTTATATGGGGATTGGTATATGGGGTATGTAGTGGTGTAGTGTCAAACTTTATTCAATTTAGTGTGGTGTAATGTAGTGTTTTTTTACGTGTTTTTTATTACAGTAAGTATAAAAAAAACAACCTACGCCAACAAAGGAGCTGCTGATAAATGCCGCACTTATGTGCGGCACTTATCAGCAGACCGTGGCAGTAGAATATAGAAAAAAAAAACACCCTACGCCAAAAAGGAGGAGTTGCTGATTAGCAGCGCACTTTCGTGCGATGCTGATCAACACTCAGCAGCGATAGGGTGCGGAAAATAAAAAAAAAAAATTTGGAAAAAAAAACAAAAACTTTTTTACATTCTGAACGTCCCTGTAGCTGCTGATAAGTGTATTGCACATATCAGCCGCTAGAGGGCAGCAGAGCGCAAAATACGGAAAAAGACGACGCTGGAGCCGAAAATAGCCGAACGTGACGTCACGTAGGAAGCCGAAGACCCGAACGAACACGAGGACGCCGCGAACCCGGAAGACGCCGATCAGGAGCCCGGGACAGGTGAGTAATGTACATCCTCGGACAGCACCGACCGCCATTTTTTTCACCGATGACCCGGAAAGGTTCCGATCGCCGCTATTGGCTGATCTGAATTGATCAGCCTATAGCGGCGATCGTAAGCACGGGGGGTGTTAACCACCCCCCGTGCCGTGAAGCTAAGATGGCCTGCTATGATTTATAGCAGGCCATCTTCCCCGATCGCTGTGTGCGGGGAAACATCGGGCGTAAATTTACGCCCTGATGCGCCAAGTACCAGGGCGCGAGGGTGTAAGTTTACGCCCGATGTCGTTAAGGGGTTAAACACAAGGAGGAAAATTCAAAATTGAAAAAACTTGGTCCTTAAGGGGTTAATATTAGATGTCTTTGGTATACCCTCTATGGTATCCCCTTGACATCATTCAATTAGATGACATCACAATTTTACTTTGTACTAATTTTCATTGTTGGCTTTAGATGGACTGATAACCCATATGTAGTACATGTACAGTATCTAGCCCTTTTTGTATTCTTTATTTGTGATTGTGTAGCTTTAAGTACATAATTCTTTTCTTTAACATAACAATAGATCTTTGAGCTGTGCACTCTGTAACAGTAACTACCTGCCTGTCAGGATAAAACAAAACTTCTCAGAGCTAAAGTCCACATTTTCCACTGAGTGATCACAAGTAATAAAGCCCCAGGCTGCCCGCAACAAACTGCTCTGCTGAACTGAAGAAGCATCTGCCCTCACCGTGCACTGAGAAGCATCAGCACCATTTGTTCTTATAGCCGCTCTGACTGCTCTGTCATCCTCATTACAGGTTGTGCTTAATGAAGCAGCACAAAGGTAAATGTAGTTATACATTTGTTTTCTGAAGTGCATTGGCTTTGAGGAGATATCAGTCTTTCTATTGCGTTTCTGCCACCTGCTGCCTATAACATTTTAAGTCTTAATTCTATAGATATGAATCATTGCATTTTATTGGCTTATACTGGGGCACACATACCGCCTATGCAGCTGCTTTAGCTGTACTGGGCCTGGAGGTGAGAGGAGGTCTAGCCCAGCTAGAGCGCCATAAGTAGACAATAACACTAGGCTTGGGCAGTTGTGCTTGACTAAAGAAAAAGAGAAACTTGGAAGTGGTTCACTCACATAGAGTGGGGGGAGACTTATTAGGAAACATGAGTTCTCCTCTGTACCATGATAAAATAATGTGTGTACCACATACATGAACATGTAAAGGAGTACAAATATTTATTATTATTATTATTATTATTATTATTATTATTATTATTATTATTATTATTATTATTATTATTATATAATAATAATAATAATAATAATAATAATAATAATAATAATAATAATGTATTTATTTATTTACTTTTAGGTAAATGTACCTGCTGACCTACATCACCGTACTGTTCTTCTTCCTCATGGATATTGCCTTGACCATTTTCCCTGTCAGGCAGTTGTATAGTCTCACTACTCTTAGAGTAAAGAATCCTTTTCTCTGCTTGTGTAAAACCTTTCTCTCCTGTAGATTTAGAGCAGGGGTGGGGAACCTCCGGCCCGCGGGCCGCATCCGGCCCCTGAGACCTCCCGATGCGGCCCGCGGCCCGCAGCTCCCCTGTGATGCTCGCCGCTCTGCTGGGGAAGAAGCCGGCATACACCGCATCCTCCGGTATCTGTGACAGCTGGCGGACACTGGAGGATGCTGTCTGTGTCGGCTCCTTCCCCAGCAGAGCGGCGCGTGTCTTCAGTCTCCTGCGGGCCGCGCGCGATGACGTCATTTCATCGCGCGCCGCCTGCAGGAGAAGACCGGCACAGAGGACCTGGGAGAGAAGAGGACATGTACTGCGTGGGAGCGGAGGTAAGGTGAGTGGGATGTTTATTTTTTTATTTGGGGGTTAACTAGGCTACCAGGGACATGACTGATGGGGGGGACAACTAGGCTACCAGGGACATGACTGATGGGGGGGACAACTAGGCCACCAGGGACATGACTGATGGGGGAGACAACTAGGCTACCAGGGACATGCCTGATGGGGGGGGGGGACAACTAGGCCACCAGGGACATGACTGATGGGGGAGACAACTAGGCTACCAGGGACATGCCTGATGGGGGGGGGGACAACTAGGCTACCATGGACATGCCTGATGGGGATGATAACTAGGCTACCAGAGACATGACTGATGGGGGGGACAACTAGGCTACCAGGGACATGACTGATGGGGGGGGGACAACTAGGCTACCAGGGACATGACTGATGGGGGGGGAATAACTAGGCTACCAGGGACATGACTGATGGGGGGGGACAACTAGGCTACCAGAGACATGACTGATGGGGGGGACAACTAGGCTACCAGGGACATGACTGATGGGGGGGGGATAACTAGGCTACCAGGGACATGACTGATGGGGGGGGGACAACTAGGCTACCAGGGACATGACTGATGGGGGGGACAACTAGGCTACCAGGGACATGACTGATGGGGGGGACAACTAGGCTACCAGAGACATGACTGATGGGGGGGAATAACTAGGCTACCAGGGACATGACTGATGGGGGGGGGACAACTAGGCTACCAGGGACATGACTGATGGGGGGGGGACTAACTAGGCTACCAGGGACTTGCCTGATGGGGGTTAACTAGGCTACCAGGGACATGACTTGGGGGTTAACTAGACTACAAGGGGCATCACTGGGGGTTAACTACAATAGCAGGGGCACTAGGGGAACAATACTATGCCTTGTCCTGGGTGCTGCAAACCCCCCGCTACTAACTGCCGCGCACGGTATGCGGCCCTCGAATGATTTTATTAATGCCCGACCGGCCCTCGACATTGAAAAGGTTCCCCACCCCTGATTTAGAGGATGGTTTCTTATGAATGCAGCAGACCTGGTTATAACTGTAAAGCTATATTGGCTGTTACACCTGAATGTCAATACATAATTCTTAAGTTATCGCTTTCTGGGAACTATAGGCTACCCATTTAATTTATTACTCTGGTGTCCTGTCTTTGAACCAACTCTTACTCTACTATGTATTTCTTGTACCCAAAACTATATACAATATTCCAACTGTAGTCTGACTAGTAAGCATCGTGTTCATCTGTGCCACTTTTGATGCACCCCATGACTTGCCCTTGCAGCAGCTTCCTGACACTGGTTTCTACAGGTGAACTTACTGTCAGCTTAAACTCTTTAACCCCTTAAGGTCAAAGCCAATTTTCGTTTTTGCGCTTTTGCTTTTTCTATTTTATGTTTAAAAGTCCATAGCGCTTGCATTTTTTCACCGAGAGACTTATATGAGCGCTTATTTTTTGCGAAACCAATTGTACTTTGCAATGACCAGCATTATTTTTCCATAAAATATGCTGCGAAACCGGAAAAAAATCATTTGCGCTGTCAAATTGAAAACAAAAACGAATTTGTTTTTATTTCGGGGAGTTTTGCATTTACGCCATTCGCCCTATGGTAAAACTGACTTGTTATGCATGTTCCTCAAGTCGTTACGATTACTATGATATATAACATGTATAACTTTTATTGTATCTGATGGCTTTTAAAAAAATCAAACCATTGTTAACAAATACACCTTCCTTAAAACCGCTCCATTCCCAGGCTTATAGCGCTTTTATCCTTTGGTCTATGGGTCTGTGTCAGGGGTAATTTTTTGCGCCATGATGTGTTCTTTCTATCGGTACCTTGATTGCGCATATGCGACTTTTTGATCACTTTTTATTACATTTTTTCTGGATTTGATGCGGCCAAAAATGCGCAATTTTGCACTTTGGAATTTTTTTGCGCTGACGCCGTTTACCGTGCGAGATCAGGAATGTGATTAATTAATAGTTCGGGCGATTATGTGTGCGGCGATACTAAATATGTTTATTTATTTGTTTATTTATTAATTTATATTTATAAAATGGGAAAAGGGGGGTGATTTGGACTTTTATTAGGGGAGGGGATTTTTTATTAATAAAAACACTTTTTTACTTTTTTTTTACATGGACTAGAAGCCCCCCTGGGGGGCTTGTATATAGAGAGCACTGATCTCTCATAGAGATCAATGCTGTGTATATACACAGCAAAGATCGATTAGATCGGTCATAGATTACTATGGCTGCTGCAGGCCATAGCAATCTATTGCCGAGCCGGGATCAGCGTCATTCCGATGCTGAGGCCCGGCACGGGCAGAAGAACGGATCTCCCCCCCCGCGATCGCATCGCGGGGGGGAGATCCGACCCACTAGACACCAGGGATAGTGTGCATAAAGCACTTCAATGCAGCTGTCAGGTTTGACAGCTGCATTGAAGTGCCTAATTAGCTGGCGCGGCAACGGGACCCGCACCGGCTAACAGAGGCACTGCCAGGCTGCACGTGTCAGCCGGGATCAGCGCCGTTCAGAGCGGGGTCCCGGCGGGACCCCGCTCTGAACACCCCCCGCGGCACCATGATGTATCAGATACGTCATGGGTCGCTAAGGGGTTAATATCACTTTTTCATGTTAGTTTTACCCAGAGTTTTCCAATTTAGTAAATATTGCTGACTTGGGGTTTTCCTTCTCATGTGCATAACCTTAAATTTAACCTTACATTTATACATGTTGAACTTCATCTGTCACTTCTCAGTCCTCTCAGTCTAAGCCTCTAACTTATCATCTATTACATTAACTGCGCTACACAGTTCATTTTCATCTACAAAGATTGAACAATCTCTCTACAAGGTCATTATTAAATACATATGAGCTGTATTATATCAAAGTAGAAAATCCCACTGCCTAAGTTTCGTGATAATCATGGCCGTTGTAATAACGGCCGTGATTACTACGGAACTTATGTAGTGGTACCTTCTAAGGAATTCCGGATGTAGTGTATACACAAAGTATACAATACATCCGTGATCCCTAGTGGCGCCACACAGGGCCGTTTTAATACATTGGTGGGCCCAGTGCACAGCCCTCAAGAGTGGGCCCCCCCCTTCCCTTTTGGCACATTGTATAATGTACTGAATTTGCCCCCACACTGTATCAAGAGCCCCAATACATACAGTAGTTACCTTATAACACTATTTCCACCATACAGTGATTACATATTACAAAAAAACTGCACTAAACAAAACAGAACGATATCACCAATGATACCATTACATAATACCGCCACATCATGACCCCTAACACTACAACCCTATAACAGAGTGCAGTTACATCCAGTGACTCACCGGGGGCGTCTTCTCCGATCAGAGTCTGTCACCTTTTCTTTTTCTCTCCATCCAGCCTGGGCCACCTTGAAGTCTTCTCCTGGCTGTGAATTTTCTCTCCAGAATCTGCCAGAGAAATATTTTAGGCTCCAACACATACAGTAGTTAGGTCCCTTGTACCCCTATACAGTAGTTACACCCCTCTGTACCCCTACATAGTTACACCCCTCTGTGCCTCCATAGTTTTAAGGTGCCCCTGTAGTATATAGACCCTCATGTGCTCCTCCAGTTATATACAGCCCTCCTGTGCGTTCCCCCATTAGTATATAGCCCCCTGTGCTCTCTTCCAATAGTATATAGCCCCCCATGTGCTCTCACCAATAGTATATAGCCCCCCTGTGCTCTCCAATAGTATATAGCCCCCCTGTGCTCTCCCACAATAGTATATAGCCCCCCTGTGCTCTCCCCCCAATAGTATATAGCCCCCCTGTGCTCTCCCCAATAGTATATAGCCCCCCTGTGCTCTCCCCAATAGTATATAGCTCCCTGTGCTCTCCCCAATATATAGCCCCACTGTGCTCTCCCCCATAGTATATAGACCCCTGTGCTCCCCAATAGTATATAGACCCCTGTGCTCCCCAATAATATATAGCCCCCTGTGCTCCACAATAGTATATAGCTCCCCTGTGCTCCCCAATAGTATATAGCTCCCCTGTGCTCCCCCATAGTATATAGTAGCCCCCTGTGCTCCCCCATAGTATATAGCCCCCTGTGCTCCCCCATATATAGCCCCCTGTGCTCCCAATAGTATAAAGCTCCCCTGTGCTCCCCAATAGTATATAGCTCAACTGTGCTCCCCAATAGTATATAGCTCCCCTGTGCTCCCCTATAGTATATAGCCCCCCTGTGCTCCCCCATAGTATATAGCTCCCCTGTGTTCCCCCATAGTATAAAGCTCCCCTGTGCTCCCCCATAGTATATAGCCCCTGTGCTCCCCCATAGTATATAGCTCCCCTGTGCTCCCCCATAGTATATAGCTCCACTGTGCTCCCCCATAGTATATAGCTCCCCTGTGCTCCCCCATAGTATATAGACGCCCCCCATAGTACATAGCTCCCCTGTGCTCCCCCATAGTATATAGCCGCCCCCCCATAGTACATAGCTCCCCTGTGCTCCCCAATAGTATATAAACCCCCATAGTATATAGCTCCCCTGTGCCCCCCCATAGTATATAGCCCCCTGTGCTCCCCCATAGTATATAGCCCCCTGTGCTCCCCCATAGTATATAGCTCCCCTGTGCTCCCCCTTAGTATATAGCCACCCCCCCATAGTACATAGCTCCCCTGTGCTCCCCAATAGTATATAACCCCCCCATAGTATATAGCTTCCCTGTGCTCCTCAATAGTATATAGCCGGCCCCCCATAGTATATAGTATAGTATACTATATATATAGTATAACTGAATCTTAGTTTTCTGCGGCCACTATTGAGTGAATAGCGGTTGCAGAAAAGCCTGTCAGTTCACACAAATGGAGTGTGAAGGGAATTTGGATGTGGGTGCGCACGGATGCGTCCGCATCCGAATTTAGCGGCGGTAAAGATCATCCATCTGGTACGGCAGTACCGGCCAGGACAATGTTTTCTGACACCGACTGTTCCGTGACCCGGCCGTGTCACACAACGGCCACTGTCATACAAAGTGGGAACATGGCCTTAAAAAAAAACGGCTATTAATAATGATTATGATCATTATTAACAGCCGTCATTATTAGCAAAAAAAAAAAAAACATTATGTGAACACAGCCTTTGGAGGTAAGTGTTTTATAAATTATGTGAACTGTACCAACCAAAACTGGACTGCTATATTGTCCTCCTGTTAAAATAATGAAGAAAAGCTATATAAATGTTGCAACTACTATATGGGTTTTATGACATCCACAAAGTACTTCCCCTTCAAAGAAATGACAAAAAACAATTCTTTAACAGACTTTATAGATTCAAAAAAGAACCAATGAACTATATAAAGACAATGGCAGCCAGAACTCTGTTAAATGATCTCCAGACCTTTCAGCGCTTAAATGCTCAAGCGAGCGCTTAAATGCTCAAGTTCTCAAGTATATAATGTAGAACACACAGATTTCATATAATAGTCAAAGCATACCTCCTACCTACACTGTGACTTCTTCACAGGTCACAGAGCATCCCAACAAAATTCAGTCATCTCTACATGTTTCTTTGGGTCTTGTGACTGTGGTTTAGCGTATCTCTAAATGCTAATATCTGAAGTGCTGGCACTCACTAGCTAATCATTTCCTCTACTGCATGCATGTTCATGTATACTGTATACTTGAACTCTAATCTCTATATAATGCAGCATGAATAATACTATATTTGAGCACTTGTTCCTTACTACAGTTATTATGTATACTCCAACTTCTGAGTCTATAAAATAACTCATCTAGAAGTTACCTTCCCCTTCATAACTCACTATTATAATAAATCTTCTAGGTGCTATTGTAGGTGACACAAAAGTAAATGCATCTATTTTTATCTTATAGCTTTATTCACAAGATGGAATACAAGGCTGTTATTTTGTTACAGTATATAAACTCACCTTGTAAGTCTTCTTCCCACCAACTGCTGAAATTGTTGGCTCATTTCTCACACACAATAACATTACATTCAAGGACGTGTGTCTACAATGTTCAATGTTCTAAATACATATATATATTTTTTATATCCTATGTAAATTATGGATAAAGTTAGGATTTTATTAGTGATATTACTAACATCAGAGATATTGCTAGTGTGTTAGTGTGTGTGTTAGAGTTGTTAGTGTTTCCCCAAATGGTAAAATCAGCCATACACCTAAGGCTATGTTCACACTACGTATATTTAAGGCTGTATATTTGAGGCTGTATAGCAACCAAAACCAGGAGTGGATTGAAAACACAGAAAGGCTCTGTTCACATAATGTTGTAATTGAGTGGATGGCCGCCATTTAATGGCAAATATTTGCTGTTATTTTAAAACAACGGCTGTTATATTGAAATAATGGAAGTTGTTTACCCTTATATGGTGGCCATCCACTCAATTTCAACATTATGTGAACAGATCCTTTCTGTGTTTTCAATCCACTCCTGGTTTTGGTTGCTATGAGGACCTGACATGAGGACCAAATACAGACTCAAATATGCATAGTGTGAGCCCAGCCTAATAACTAACGGTAAAACAACCGCCTGCTGCCTCTCTGTTGAGGCAGAGCATTCCTTTGTTCTCTGTGGGGAGGTTAGCATTCTTCTTGCTTATCTCTTTCTGTCAACAAATGGTTTGACTGTGATTGTCCTTCATAGCCGATCCCTATCACCCCTAACATGTTATGTTGGTGAGAGACGGCCACATACACCTTCAATTGATGAACCCGAACTGTTTGGCATGATGGCTCAACACTTTGGGCCACATGTATCATCCTGCGAACGGATGATTTTCGGCGGAAAGTGCCGATTTGCGTATTTTTTTATACGCAAATGGCCGATTTGCGTATAAAATATTCGCAAATCGGCACTTTCCGCCGAGTATGCCAGGGGGGCGGAAAGGGGGCGTGCAGTGGGTGGAACGGAGGGCGCGGACTCAGATTCCGCGCAATTTACCATCCGTTCCGCCCAAATATACGCCGAAAACCTACTCCAGTCCTCAGCTGGCGTAGGTTTTCGGCGGTGCGCACCGGCGCGCACGGGATTTATGTAGAGGCAGTCCGCCTCTACATAAATCTCCGAAACGCCGGAGCAGCGGGGGCATTTTTAAGTCCGGCGTAAAAAACGCCGGACTTAATAAATACCCCCCTAAGAGTAGGAAAGCTAAACTATATTATAACGAATATATACTATATATATATATATATATATATATATATATATATATATATATATATATATATTATCGCCATTGCAGCATTCCATTCCATTCCATTCCATTCCATTGAAAATATTCCAGTTGAAATTATGTACATGTATACATCTCATGTATATGATGAATTCCCTTCTATTAGAAATGTTTGTAGCTAATATAGGGAGCAATAAATGCGAGTGGATCATGACAGTAATGACATTGTATTCCTCTGACTTTAGCTGGAGCTGTTGAGAGGAGGAGAGGGATCTGCATGAAATTCCCCAATGTCACACTTCACAGCTAAATTTAGTGATGCCAGCTGGAGCAGCTTCTTAGAGTGCAGTCATTTTAATATCCTAGTCCTCTCTCTGATAGGATAAGTGAAATCACCTCCATGTATGTATTTATGAGCTCAGACTATCAAACCGCCAAGCACACCGCCTTAAATAAACATTTTAGAAGCCAATGTGTTTACCAGAGTTTTCTTACTATAAACCAGATGTCGGATTACTGATATTATATTTCATATTTCTTAACCTGTCAGTTTTATCATTTCCTTCCAAATTATAAGCTTTACATACCTGAGGTTATCAGCAGAACATTTCCTTCTGCCATAAATAATTCATTAGATTTACTTTTTCACTTTAGATCGGAAAATTGTGTGTCTTATAGAAAGCTTAGCATTATTAAGATCTGCAACGTTTTCACTGGATCAGAAATCACAGCTTAACAAGACTGCAGGAAGCTGATAATATAGAAGAGGAACAATAGAGACTGCATTAAAGATGGATCATATTAGAGGAGAGGTCAGATAGAACAGAAAAATATTTAGCAACCTCCTGAAATTGAAGCAATGCAGCATCCCCTCCCCCCTTCCCCAACTTTTCTGAGGCTGTTTTTTGCAAAGGATGTCAGCTCCGGGGGCCTGGTCTATTACAGAATCAGGCTGCTGATGTGGCGGGCCGCATAGTAGCCATTACAGCTGTTAGTGGTAGTTCCACCTCTGATTTGGATTTAATTCTGGAAAACAAACAGATTATGAATAAAAGCTTGGTGTGTATTGTAGATACAAAATTATCTGTACGGCTCTGTACTGAGAATCATCTCAGACTGGGCATGCTTCATAATCTCCATGCTGAGAATTTGGCTCTATTAAAGTGAAAAGAGAAAAGTCAAAGACATTCCGTTAATTAGAAAATGAGGTTCAGGGGTTAATTTGACGATCTCTAAAAGAGCTAATAGCTGACAGATTAGCCAAAAATTCACATTGACTTCAACATCAACTAGAGAATATTAAATCATTTACAGGACCAGGATATGTTTATCCGAGAAGCTTCCTTCTCTAAGGCTGACTTAATTTCTTGGCAAGATGTCTAGTCCTTTCATCGCATTTATTAGAGATAAAGAGTTTGGGTCTGATGCGAAAAATACATGTGCCCCTTCCTGGTTTTGGTTCCTCATAAAGAGGAGAGTGAAATATAAATTTGTTCATCTTCTTATTCAAAGCTTTCCTACAGAAGGGCCTTGTGACTTCTTAGTTATTCTCTAAGGAATAGTGACGTTCCTAATAAGATTTTATTTTATTGTGGGATTTTAGTGGCGGGAACTTGAAAAGATTTTGTAGGGGATAACTTTAAGTCTTAAAATAGTACTGTGGTTTTACCTGTATCACAGAGAAGAAAGGTTGCTCTGGCTTGCACCATTTTTTCAGTAGGCACCGAGAGATGTCAAGTGTGATGTGAAGGATGTGAGTGACAGCTCTGGCAGTAAATGTCCAATGTCATGAGGGTACAGAGATATCTTTGCTTACTCATATGAGACCAGGATCCTTTCTTACCCCTACAGGGACATCAAAGGGTATAGCCTAATTATTTAACATTGCATAGCAGGAGCTGTTGATGGTTGTATCTTCTGGGATTAGCTATAAAGCCTTGCTCCCAACTATCAATCCCCTGTCAAAACAAATGCATACAGGAAGATATGTAGTTTTAGGTCATCAGAGTTGTCGCAAGAAGTTGTGGTTTTGGCTAATAAGTGTTAACAGGTATTTTTAGTATACTTTTTTTGTGTTGCCCATTTTCCCTGTAATTGGAATAACTGATTTAATAACACAAGTCCCTGGGGAAATATAGATGCCAAATGTACACAGCTCAGCTGATCCTGCTAAGACCCAGCAGCACTGACAGCTATCTTGCATCTGCCAATTACTGTATGTCATGGCCTGAATGGAAGTTTCATGGCTGACTGCTGAACTGTATAGACAGTTATTATTGAGCACCATGTATTCAGGGATTAAGAAGACAATAATGAACACAACACCCCACCTTGGCTTCATGACTGTCATGCAGTTGCAGACTTTACAAAGATGTTAAGAAATGCCCCAGCAGAGTAATGTGTGGACCAGCTGGAATTTTGAAGATGTCCAGTGGTTGTCCCATGATTAAAATCTTAGACAATGCAGGAGAAAAGAAAAAACAGACAAATAGGGCTACATGTGCAGTTATCATGAGCACCAAACTACAGTAACTGAGGTGTGCAGAGCCAAGTGTAATATTTTTATTTTACCCGCTTTTGTAGTGATTGGTCAGTCACTACTGACTGACCAATCGGGTCTGTGGCACCATGGCCACCGTCACTGCAGTGCTAAATGGTGATTCGTGCTGTCTCAGACAGCGCCAATCACAACTTTTTTTTAAGGTCACTGGGGTCACCAGAACCCGGAATGCTTTTAGTATGCTGTCATTGGCTGGTCAGAACTGACCAGCCAATGTCAGAGATTGTTGTCAGGGGGTGGGGGGACTCTTCGCCTGAGACAACGCACTCAGATGGCCTACACAGTAATTAACTAAACTGGGGGCATACATGTATGCCTGTCTGTGTTAAATCCCAGCCTGAAAGTGTATGCCCCAGTTGTTAAGGGGTTAAACATCTATTCTGTTTATAGATATTGGTGCTATATGGCCCTGTCTGATATTAATCTGATTCCTTCTCAGAATCAGAGAAATTGGGCAGTCTAAGTACCGGAGAATGCTTTGGTGGACCCAAGCTGTGGCACAATAATGCAGCTGATGTTATAATAATCACCATATAGTATATTAAACCCTTCATGTGTTATGATTATGGTAAAGTAGACGAAAGGAAGAGTGAGGCCTTAGAAACGTCTACTTTGGTGGCCCAAAGGGACTTCAGTATAATGCTGCTAATACCATCAACTTAATAGGGTGGTCACACATGCACAGTATTTCATTCACACCAAATGGATATCTTGAAAATGACAAACTACCTACAGCATACTAAAGGTTGCTACAGGTGCTACAGTAGTATGGCTGAGGCTGAATACCATAAATGGTGTCATATGGCTATTATCAAAGATTAAATTGGAAACGTTTGAAGACAAAATCTATAATAATTCTAGTTTCAAGATTTTAACACATTTTAATAACATATTTTCTGTGTGGTTGCAAAGCCAACTTTTATCAAGTGTACTAAATGCCTTAAAAAAAGGACTTCAAAACCAGTGAGTCAAGTGCAAAAAAATTTAGCTTATGCTGTCATGGAAACAGACTTCCTTAATATCTCTACTGTAATATGATTATAGTCCAGAGCATTACTATGTCATAAAACAATATGAGTACAGGCAAGCAAATAAACCTAATTTCAAAATTAGAAAAAAGTAGAAAAATACAGATGATACTCTGGGGTGATAATTTATTGACGAAAAATCAGTTTATATCTTTACAATAAGGTTAAAAAAATAGGAGAACCCCGTTTAGCCGCAACAACAAAAAGTTTTTTTTTTAAGTCAAAAAAAAAAGTCCCATCACTGTCCGAGAAAAAAAAAAAATCAGCTGTCCCATCACTGCACAGTTGTGTGGAAAAATGTTGGCGACTCATTGGGATTCTTGGTGTCCAAGACCGTGCACCCCAGTTCTGATGTCTGGTCTTTTAATTATGGGCAAGGGAAGTACATGTCAGTTAGTGCCCATTGGGTCAACATTCCCCCAGAAGACCACCAGAAAGTTAGCCCATTCTTGCCACTGTCACCTCCCCGGTGCTTTAGGGGCCAGTTCTGCAAAAGTTCTGCCTCCACCAGCTTGCAACCATCCACCACTTTAAATGCAGTCCAACCTGCCTCGGTGTCTTACCAACAATGTCAGGCCCGGCGCTCTCAGGCTGTCCTCCATTTTGTTAGCCTGGGTGAATGGAGCCACAGTGGTCAGGAGCTCCTCCGGACCATGAGAGAGGAGATATATGAATGACAGAGCCAAGGTCAACTAACGGTGGGAAGTGTTGTAGCCCACAAAGGGAGGAACCTTTTCTCTGCAGTGCAGCAGGGAGGGCTGCGTCATACACCTTGTATGACACATGTGATAAACCTCATAATGCACAGGTTTCTTCGAAAATGTCCTGCCAATTGTTGATCCCTTTTGAGGACGCGACTCTGTTAGCAGGCATCAATGACATTATCCCACTCGTCCGTGTTCTGGAAAGTGCGCTGAACAACATAATCAGCGAGGATTCCTAGGCCACTATTCCAAGGCTGAACATCCTCCTCCTCCATGAATAGTCTGTTCTCAATCATACTGGCCTGGGTGCAATCAGGTACTGTCTCCTTCTCCTTAAATAGTGTGTTCTCAATCATGCTGGGCTGGGTGCAATCAAGTTCTACTGCCTCCTCCTTCTTTGTCAATTGTCTGTTCTCCACCACACTGGGTCCAATACAGTACTATTATTGCTGCTGGTTCTACTGTCAAATGTCTATTTTCCACCCTACTGGGTCCAAGGAACTTTGTGTCCTATGTCCCGTATAATCACTTACACCTTGGCTAATTTTTTTTCTCTATTTTTGCACTTGTTTTTTTCCACTTTTTTCATTGTAATGGCAACTGCAACTAATTGAAACTATACCCTATCAGACTCCGACTATTGTAGCTGCAATTATTCAGCTGTTATTGCAAGGTTCGTTTTAGATTCGGTTCGTACAATTCCGAACTTCACGAAAGTTCGTTGGATCGAACCGAACTGAACTTTTCAAAAGTTCGCTCATCCCTACTTAGCACCCCTGGTTACTGCATCAGTTTGGTAATCCCTCTTACCTCTGGATTTTGCCAGATTCTGTGAGAACCTCTATAGCACAAGCAATTAGAAGAAATGTGGGAAGCCTTGCCTGTCCCTAAAGAGGAACATTTAGTCTTCAAGTCATTCACCAATACTGTAGTGATAATTTCCCCCACAAAACCTCCACAAGACACTGCCCATAAACACATCAACACAATCAACATGATCCACAGGGCTGTTGTTCTCCATCAATACTAGAGATGAGCATATTTACAGTAATATCTCAGAAGTTTGCTCATCAGCCTGCTTTTAACTGACTACCGCTCCTTCCTACTCCTCCCCAGATGCTGGGAAAAGCTGATTCAAGTCCTGGGAAACGGGGAGGAGTTTCCCCAGACTGGATCCAGCTTTTATCAGGCACCTGGGCAGGGGTGGCATGGAGTGGAAGTCCGTAAAATGGAAGCAGGCAAATAAGTTGATGTCAGAGATAATGTAGCTCTTTGCTTCGTTATTAGTGTACATTGGCTCACCTCTAATCAATACCAAATGGTTTACAGAGAGGCCTGTATTGTGGGACCAAAAATATGTTTCTTCTTGAAGATTGCACCAAAAAAGGTGAGTGGAGATTATGGTGGAGATTTAAAAAAGTGTAAAATATACACTGATGTAAACTGTCCACATCAACCAATCACAGTTCAGGTTTCAGCTTTGTTAAAATGCGAGAAAAAACATAACACCTATAAACCCATCCGGTATAAATGTAAAGAATTTTTTTGAAATGAGATTTCACTGGTATATACAAGAAACTTTATTGAAAATCATCGCAAAAAATTAAAAAAGGAACAGGGAAAAAGAAGAGAATAAAAACAAAAACAAAGACCTGGGAGGTGGGAGACCATACAAGAGGACAGGTATATGTTACAAATAAAGTGCAGGTGCAGATATTAGGTACAGATAACATAGCTCATTGCCGCCAGGTTGTAAACAGTAACATAAAGTGCAAGTACTACAGTATATACCAAAACACAGGCTGCATGGCTAAATCTAACCAAAATGTTAGCAAGTGCACACAAACAAGGTTACCCGGGAATGATTTCCCAAAGCCTCAGGCCTCCCACCTCACACTCCTCCAACGTCGTTTCGCTATTGGCTTCTTCAGGGAGTCAAAATGCGAGAAAAGCTGTAATTGGTTGCTGTGGGAAGTTTACACCAGTATATATTTTACCCCCTTTGATAAATTTGGGCCTAAATGTCCATTTATACTTCACTGGGAAATGAATTGAGAACGCTATGCAAAGTAGTTTTTGGTGCAACTTTTGGCGGTACGTTCTCTTCAATATGAAAACAGCTCATAAAGAAGAGTGGGTATATTGGTTAAAAAAAAAAGAAGAAGAAAGAAAATTACAGCAAAGAATGATCATACACAAGATCTTACAACTTTCCTGCAAAATACAGTTTATTTTTTATTTATTTTTCATATTTTTTTTTTTTTAATTTAGGATAACATTAAATGTTTTGTCAGGCATTCCTTTAAACACAACTTGCATCCTAATTCAACTATGACATTCTCTGACATGCCTTTGGCTCATCTGCGGTGTGAGTGATTTCATTATCTTAGCTTTTTCATTACAAAGTTCAATTAATGGCTTTTTCTGGTCATGTCAATATATTGTCAGGGAGCGTGTAATCCCTCTTTTTGCATTTGCGTGCTCTTGTAAGCATCTGAGTTTTCAGTAAGAATGCTGAGGAAAGTCTCCAATCTTTTTGTGTATTAGACAGCTTACATGGTAAATATACCCAATGACTGAAATAAGCAAGTATTTTCATCCCTCCTCAGTCTTCCAGATATTTGTTTACAATGGAGGTTGTAAAATAAAAATTGCAATTTTTCTGTACTTGATATATTTATAAATAGAGTTACTATCGATATATTGTATAACTTTCCAACAGGTGTGCTGTGTTATCTTACCAGTTTGACTAAGGGACAAACTTGATAGCTCTAAGTTTTTACTCTTTATCCAGCTCCAGGATAGGCAGGATGCATTTCTACTGCTAGGGAATACCAGGTCACTAACCCATGAGTGGTCCTTGTACAGGGAAGAGCTGGTCAGGCAGGTCAGACAGCCCCATTGCTAAACACCAGGGACACAGGCAGAGGTAAGTATGGTGCAGTTGGTCAGTAGCCTGGCAGCAGTAGCAGAACACAAAAATTCATTGCCAGTAAAAGCATATAGCAGATGCAGTAAACCCAGTTGGATACAGGCACATGTTTAGTATTGACAGTCCGGGTCATGCACAGGAGGATCACTGAGGTACACATGGGTAAGACAAAGGCAACATCAGTTAAACAGACACAGATCAAATACAAAATAGTAGACCAAGAAAACACACCATTGCCGTGGCAGAACCAAATTATTGCTCATTCATAGATGACTGGATGGGCAGCCTTAAATGTCAGACAGGGATTGGTGAAGCATGCAGTGTCACTTTTGGTTGTAGAATTCTCTCTCTCTCTCTCTCTAACACACAGACAGACACACTCACACACATCATGTAGCCCCCTGGCAGAAGACCAGAAGTTGCAGTCATGGAAGAAGCAGTAGGAGAGAGTCCAGTGGGGGGAGCCCTGAACAGGCAACGGAGAGGTATAGCAAAGAACTTGCAGCTGGACACGTTGCATGTTGATGGGTGCCAACCTGGATTATACAGTGATACCAACTATGACAAATGACAGGACAGTGCTGTAGGCATCTAAAGACACAGATGAGGACACCAGGGGAGCACGGACAGGTGAATACGTTTTTTTTTATTATTATTTTTGTTCGAAAATTTAGCAAGAGATATCACTCATCTCTTTATGTAGCTTTCTTTAGACATTGTCACTTTACATTGCTATAGCTGCATTGTAACTTTTCTAGATAGATAGGAGAATGGTCTAATGATATCAATAAATCAACATTACTTCTGGATCACCGGTCATCTCAGCTTCAGCAAGTAGTGCATGGTAATTAGATCTCCCTAAGAAACAACTAAAAGTAGTTATAACTATTTTGAGAACTATACACAAAAGCATTAAAGTTTTTGTCCTTTTTATTTGTTTCTTGTCCTTACAGGAACTGACTAGTAGAGCATGCATAGAGATGCGACAAATATCACATCCACTGAATTAAAGTTAATGCAATTCAAAAGCCATGCACCTTGACATTTAATGGAGTTGTAGAAGATGAGAAACAGACAGTTCTTGAACTTATGTCATATACTATTTCAGAGGAATAAACTGTGATATACTGAGCAGAACTGAACTATAATTATTGCTACAATGTATCACTGAGATGAATGTGACCCTCAGCAATATCTAAAGGTCATTGTGTTTATATGTTATACTGTAACTACAAATGGAAATCAATTATGAATTATTTATATTGTTTTCCAATAGGGTTCTGTTTAAAAGTTTCCTTGCTGAAGAACAATAGGGCACATCTGAATAAACTGGCTGTCGGTCAACTACAGATAAACCAAGAAACTGGCAAAAATATTTCCCGTAATAAGAAACAAATTGTGCTTAGTTTTAAGAAGTAGTATTAGAAATATTATGAATAAACACTAAGCTTTGATCGGTAAACCACAATTCTGCCATTCGATGACACAGTATAATTTTCAGACTCTCTCAAAAACTAGTTGATGGATGGCTTATGAACACTGAAAGAACATATGGTATGCTTTAACTAAGGCATTGCATCCAGCTACTAACAGTACAGAACTGCATTACTCTCTGTTCAGACAGAGCATGGTACCCAACTCTCCACCTATCCTGGCTCAGTACTCCCTATTTAGGGTTACCCCACTTGATCTGTGGTACCTGATCAGTAATGTGGTTTCTCATAGTATAATTATATTTATAGGAGAAGAAAACCTGTGTATGGATTCCATACTTTATAATGTTAGCAGGTTAAAAAACTTTTGACAGGTCACAGAGATATAGTAGAAGAGGTCCAACAACATCAATAGTGGTAAAGGTACAAACACGACGTTGCGACCACTGGGGTCTTTATCAAGCCTTATTTATCAATAAGGGCTACAATCTCAAGCGTAGCCAGTAATAGTTAAGGATAAGGAGGGGTCCTCCTTTTTCTTTTCTAATTGTTGATGTCACAGAGACATGTTAAAAGTTTTATTTAGTTGGGGATCTGGCTGTTGGAGAATGAAACAGGGGAACTCCCAACATGTTCTCTACCAGCTTTGTGTAATGTTACCTTAATGGCCACATAATGTATGTCTATGAGGTCGTCCAGGTCAGATGGACACAAAAAGGGGACAGGATCGCATGGCAGCATGTGACATGTGAAAAGTTTTTCTAATGACAGGTACACCTTCGCCTTAAGTGCGCCTGTCTTACCGGGAACCTGTCACCCCCGTGCCGGGCAGAGCGTGGCCGACCCGTCCCGCTCCTGGACCCACTCCAATTGCTGAGATATCGTCATCAGAAGCCCAGCGCGCGAAATGACTCCGACACTCATAGAGAATGACGGCTCCATTCATTCTCTATGAGCAACGGACTCATCTCTAATGAGCGTGCGCTGGACTTCTGATGGTGATATCTTGGCAACGGGAGTGGGTCCAGGAGCGGGACATCGTGCATGGGGTAAATATAATGGTCTCCGCCAAGGGGTCGGCCGGGCTTTGCCCCGGCACGGGGGGGTGACAGGTCCTCTTTAAGGCCATATTACACAGCACGATAATGAGGGGAAAGCGAGCGCCGACCTGTAAGTTCATTGCTCATTTCCCCCTCACTCCTGTTATACATACAGACAGCGAGAGGAGAGTGGTAGAAGCGGCCACGGGAGCAGCAGGAGGGATGGTCATTAGATTGTCCGGGTTGGACATTGAAGTCAGTGGTGGTCTGCTGCTTCCACTTCTATTACACGGAGCAACACACAGCAAAATCTTGCTGACATAATTGTGATTTTTCAGCATATTCAAAGACCTTTAGGTAGCAAGAGGTGTAATGATGTAAATCAGTATCAGAATTGAATTCATTTTAATCTCTGCTGTTTGGCCCTACTCTATGCCGTTTCTGCAGTCTTACATAAGTTTTAGCTTAGAAAAAGAAACTAAAAAGCTGGATAAACATAATTTTGACATCTTTCCAAAAATAGGTACGAAAAATGTGTGCTTATTTCTATTTCCGCAACACAGAGATTTCTGCCATCCTATGCCTAATCATCCACGATTGAGATGAAAACGACAGAATTTGCACAGTTTCACTCATTATCATAAACCAATGCTTTCAGCATATTCTTCCACTCCATTACAGCGTAACTAACAAACAATCATTATCAATGTTCAGTAGGGATTTCTTGATTGCTCATTTTCATCTGTAAATGGAATACACGGCAACTGAAATATTCAAGAGTAGTAAAGGATCTGTCCAACATGTGGTATGGTGGTGAATAATAGTGCTTGGTAGCCAGATCTGCAGGTGGCTGAATATAGGATACATGAAATTATAGAAGAACTATCAGTGATATTCCGAGAATGTTTACAATCTCTTGCTGTTGAAGGAATGGAGATGAGCGCTGTAATAAGGTAGAAATATCATGAACAGCTGCCTACCAGAACATCCTTCTATCGTTTATTGCCTTATACCTAATTTCACTCACTAAAATTCATTAGGCTTCCTTAATTTGTCTGCTTACAAGTTGGATTTATCCCAGAATGTATTTTTTTAAATGTACCACCTGGTATTTTTCTGGATTCCATTTCAATTCTAAAGAAAATCACAATTAAATTATACAATATAGTATTTTCTATGGCATATTACTTCTTGATATCTACAAAGTAGCGCAGTAGTGCTCATGCATCTAGCCACATACAAAAAAAGGAGTAAATGGAATTGAAAATACATAAATTGGCAAGAAGAAATGCAATATGTAAATGCAAGGCACATTAGAACTCAGTGTACCTTCATTTTTGATCAGAAGTGCTGACACCACTCACCACTCAGGGATGCAGACATAGAGCTTAGAGACAAGATCGATAAAAGACTGTGGGGGATTTATCAAGATGCGCCCCTGGTGCATGCCACAGAAAAGAGGCAGATTCTGACCTTTTATGCGGCATACACCAGCCTTATCCCAAGCTCACCTGGGTGGGCAGGGGGTGGCACGACAAGGCAGGGAGGAGGCATGGTCTCTTCCCGTGCCTGATTGATCAAACAAAAAGAACAAGGCACTACTCAAATAAATGGATAACTAATACGGGGTGCTCTACCCAGCATGGCATAAACAATGAATATAACATGAAAAAAACTGAAGAAAAGCTATGCCACAAATAAAGTGTGGCACATCCACAAAAGAGTTAATAATAAATGTGAAATAATGAACTATGTCCTCAAAACATAAACAATATAGAAATCTTTATTAATGTACAAAGCTACAGGTGCAAGACATACAAGATAAAATCATTTAAAACACACAAAACACACACATGGAACTGTGCAGAGTGAGCACAGATCCAACGGGTACCCCAACATCTACAAGTGTATCGACCCCTTCAATGGCTCATATGATGTTACAGGCTGCTGTACCAAACACTAACATAAGGTGTGTAGTAAATGTATATGTGAGCCTGTAATCAATAAATGCAAAACAAGAAATGACAGAGAGTAAATGTGGCCAAATAAGGCCCGAGCATAAAGGATAGGTATCACCATAGAAGGGAGTCCATGTCGGGGTCCAATGAACCCCACGCGTCAAACCCCCCGCGACGTGGTCGCAGAGGAGCAATCCTCACATCTGACCTGGGCCGGGCTCTGCACCGTAATGGCGCTGATCCCGGCTAGGCATTCTATTGTTTTCGGCTGCAGCAGACGAAAGCAATAGAATGCCTATATCATGGATCTATGCAATATTACTATACTACAGAGATCCCTATGAGAGATCAGAGCAGGCATACTAGAAGTTCCCCAGGGAGGGACTTCTAGTATGTCTAGTAGGGACTTCTAGTAGGGACTTCTAGGGGGACTTCTAGTATGTGTGTAAAAAAAGTAAATCCTTTTTTTTTATGAATAAAAAATCCCCTCCCCTAAAAAAAAGTTGTAATCACCCCCCTTTCCCCATTTTATAAATAAAAATAAATAAATAAACATGGCGAACGGCATGAATACAATTTCAATTTTTTTTCAATTTCACCGCACATATAATTTTCTTTTTGTTTTGCAGTGTACTTTGTGCAAAAATTAAGTCTGCCATTGCAAAGTACAACTAGTGGTGCAAAAAATAAGGGCTCATGTGGGTCTGTAGGTAAAAACTGTAAGCGCTATGGCCTTTTGAACACAAGGAGGAAAAAACAAAAGGGCAAAAAATAATAATAATAATAATAATAATAATAATAATAATAATAATCCAGTCCGGAAGGGGTTAAAGGAGGCTAGGTCCCGGTTTCAGAGGTGATTGGGGCAGACAAACAAGAACTAAGACAGGAGGATAGGGCTGTCAGTCACTGGGTAAGCAAGTAAGTTAACTGTTAAAGTGCTGGTAGAATTCACAACAGAAAATGCAGGGTTTTAACCAGAATGTTAGTACTATTAGTGGTAACACTTTATTAGTATTATTAGCATTATTAATATTAGTAATTATATGTTTTGGGGTGAGAGTTTTATGTAAATGCAATTTGCTGATACTGGAATATCTCTTTAACTTTCAGTATTTGAATTCCTGCACATCACTGCTAAACTAAATTAACAGTTTTTCCTTTTTTTTTTACATATGTATCCAGAAGAAGGACCAGTACAATAAAAAGTTTTAATAAATGATACTTAAAATTTTTCTGCTATGAGGGTATTACAAATACTGTAACATTTTAGAAGAGATGATGGGTCCTGAAGGTTCACACACAGTAGTTTGAGACTCATTTTGGTCACTATTTTACCAAGGCCAGAATTAGGTAAAAAAAAATAAGGATGAACAAGCTTTTCAAAAGTTTGGTTAGGCAGGTCAGTCAAACTTTAATGTAAAGTTCAGGTTCATCCAAACATGAAATGAGCTGCACTAAAACAGCTCTAGAATTGCAGGCATTTAGCTGTTTTAATGCGGGTAAAAAAAAAATTTGCTCAGCTATTTTTATGTGTCCGTACTCTCTGGGCATTCTTCTTCTCTGGTGTCCAGTGTGCCCCGCAGCCATCAAAATCGTATTCAGTGAATCGCTGACTGAGACGGGACAGTGCCATGGCAAGTGTGCGCCTGAGCAGGCTGTCACTTTCCTGCTCAGCCAATCACTGACTGAGTGCAACGGGATAAATTTTAAAATGAAGCTTGCAAAAATTCACTTTGTTAGGAAAGTTTTTGCAGGCTTTGTTGCGATTACAGCTTCGCTTCACTCATCCCTAGTCAAAAACACAGAAAAGCATGCAAATCTTTTTATTATAGTATTTGTTTGTGTTGGTTTAACTTTTTGTGAAAATAACCCTAAAGAGGTCCAAAATACTGTGTGTAACCCAACTGAGTGTATATATATTAGAATGCATATATGAAAATATAAAAAAATATATTAAAAAAATGATTTAGGTATTACATGATTTTATTTTATTATTTAAGAGCTTTACATCTCTGGGATCACAGCATAGTCCTTTTTTTCGGCAGAGAGCCAGGAACAGTCTTTCTAGCAAATGTGGGTGTTTCCCGTATTTTGGCTTTATTGCAGCATATGATGCATACAGCAGTAACACAAGCACAGAATAAACAAAAACCTGCTCGTCTGACCACTTACTATACAAGCAAGTTCCCTTACTATACCTGGTAGAAAACAGAACCATGTGTGGCAGATACTGATTTGCTCCAGTCTTCCTTCTCCCAGGGCCATACAGTTAGTCCAGGGTAGTAGCCACACCTCGTCAGCTGACTTGCATGGAACATGGGGAGCAGTCACCCACCCAACACCCACCCACCCACCCACTTAGCCGCTCCCAATAAGATCCGGCCCGGAACTGACTGAAACTGTCAATCTAACACTATACATATCAGCTGCCTAACACCGCCGACATCATCTAATGGCTCTTATTTGTCTCTCCAGGTATATGCCAAGAACCTGTCCGGGACATACCTGTATATACCATTACAGACTTTTCCATCTGCTGCCTTTTTTATATGTTATTTCTATAGAGCACATGATTGTTTATGTCAACCATAAGCCAGTTAAGTTTTGATGTCTTTTTGCTTCTGGGGACAACAATTGTGAGCAATAAACTCCCTATACACAAAAGGAGCAAGATGTAAACAACAAGAGGGATATTGTCATGCATGTGCTTATGTGTATATCAATTGCAGTGAAGTAGAAAATGTCTCCATGTAAGATGTCTTAATTCAGAGCGGTTTGTTTCTCCATGAAGCTGCCTCCCACCTCTCATTAAGTGGCTGACAATGTACCTAATGACCCGGTTCTATCACTCATTTCTCATTCGGAAACATGATGCGCCTCATTTTTCTTAGTTGTCATAGAAATCATTGCATGTTAAGAGGAACACAAGTAGTTGTCACTTCTGACAGATATGAAATTGCTTTCCAGAAATGATTACAAACACACCAAATCCCAATCGCTCCTTTGCAGCTGTTCTTGTGTGTCTTGTAGAAAGTGTTTCAGCCTTTAACTCTTTTTATACCAGACAAAGGCACGTATTCATATTCTTATTAGATCAATGTCACGGTAGTAGTTTAAAGTGCACACGCTATGATGTTAATAAAGCAAAACTATAAGGCTCGCAGTAAATATGTATGCAATCATGTTTGGGTTAGTGTGACTATTTTATTAATTTTTTGCTTGTTTCTTTGTTTTTCAGCCTCTCAGGAGCCCCATTGCCCTGAATACTGATTTTGCATTCCACTGAACTAAGTGGGTGCTCCCTAGGTAAAGATGACATTTGCTCAAAGTGCTCATAAGGGAATATTCATTCCCTTAGTTTGTTGACTAGTGCAGAGGCAGCGGCCATCATCTTTAATTTTAGAGGCACATACTGTACAGTATTAAACATCATTAGAAAGAGAGGAGGACAGTAATATGGGTAATAGGACTGTAGTGATTGGACATTTAAATAAGCAGTTTGTACCCATTTTTGTACCCAGTTTGTACACATTTTTTTTTTATCTCTTCTTTTCTTGTTTTTTTTTCTCCCCTGAACTCTGCCTGCTGTATTCCGACATTGTCATTTTAACGCCTGTTCCTTAGAACTGGTGTTAAAATAATGAATATGCCTGTTATTTCCAGATGACGAACAGCATCCGGAAACAATAGCTGTTGACCGGCGGCAACACATTACATTGTAGTCAATGGTTAATTTCATACCCAATGGTGCCCGCAATTTTTGTTTACACTACGTATATTTTCATAAAACTATGGCCGATTGCAACAACGGCTGTGATTATTATGAAAATATACGTAACATTGCCGTCTATGGAATCCCGGCTGGAATGTATACACATAGTATACACTCCGGCTGACATTCCTAGTGGCACCACGAGAAACTGACATGTCAGTTTTCTGCGGCTGCTATTCATTGAATAGCGGACGCAGAAAACCCTGTCAGTGCACACAATGGAGCGACAATCGTCGTTCGAATCTCCTGCCGGCCCGGTCCCCGTCATCTTCATCAGCCACCCTCACTTCCAGGTTGCTGAACAGTGATTGGGAGAGAAAAGGCATGCGCACCGACAGCCTTTTCATTGGCTGGAGTGCATCACATGACTTCAAGCTTGCTCAGCCGATCAGGGGGAAGGTAAAGGAGGAGGGGGGAACGGGACCAGACAGCTTATTAACACACATTACAAAGTTATATAACTTTGTAATGTGTGTTAATTAAGCGTAAAAAGTTAATTGCAGTATTACCCTTGTTCATTTCAAGTACACTTGTGGTATGCTTTGGTTTTAATTTTGCAGCTCCAGCTGTCCTGTTGTGTTGCTCATGCTTCCTCATTTCACTCTGAGCTGGTTAGCAGGTCCATAGATCCATTAGATACCACATGTGCAGCACTGCACAGTGGTGTGTATGGCTGCTGGCCAATCATTGTTCTTCTTCACTGGGCCACTCTGTGCAGCACAGAGGGACAACTGACATCACTTCTTGCATTTGGTTCCATCACTAAGAATGAAGGGAATGGAACATAGTTTTGCTTCAAATCACTGGTCAGACCTCCTATGGAATACTGTGTACAGTTTTGGGCACCGGTATAAATAAAGGACACAGCTGAACTGGAGCGGGTGCAGAGGAGGGCAACAAAGGTCATTAAGGGAATGGGTGGGTTACAGTACCAAGACAAGTTATCACGCTTGGGATTATTTACACTAGAAAAAAGATGTTTTAGGGGCAGTCTGATCACAATGTACAAATATATGAATGGACAGTACAGAGATCTTTGTAGTGGTCTTTTTACTCCTAGGTCTGTAACCATGACAAGGGGTCATCCTCTATGTTTAGAGGAAAGAAGATTTTACCATCAGCATCAACGCGGATTCTTTACTGTACGAGCAGTAAGACTATGGAACTCTCTGCCACATGATGTCATGGCTAATTTATTAAATAAGTTCAAGGGAGGCCTGGATGCTTTTCTTGAAAAATATAATATTACAAATTATGGGCATTAGATTTCTGGTGAAACATTGATCCAGGGATTTATTCTGACTGCCATTGGAGTAGGTAAGGACTTTTCTCCCTGTGATGGGGCCACTGTACTCTGCCTCATAGGGGTTTTTGCATTCCTCTGGATTAATACAGTAGGGTTTCCTTAGGTTTAATCTGATGGACTCTTGTCTTCTTTCAACCTTGTTAACTATGTAACTATGTAACTATGTACTAAATGTAAATAAAAGTAAATTGCAAAGATGTAGCATATCCCCTCATCTGCTGATTTATCACTATTTATTGGTAAGGATAGTGCCCATTTAAATTATACGTTACAGTTATGTTTCTGTCCATAATTATTTTATTTTTTATTGTCTGCCTTTTATGTTTTATGTCCATTACAATACACTGTAAGGCTTTGTTCACACAACGTATGAGACCAGCCGTTCCGTGACCCCGGCCGGGGTACTTAAGTACAGGCCTGGTGATCTTTCCGGCCACAGAGCTCTGATGCGGGCGCATCAGCGCACGCCCATATCACAGCTTCCCATAGCCCACAGGTAAGCGAGCGGCCGCATGCGCTCCCGGCCGGGGCGTGTACGATGTGTGTACGCTCCGGTTGGGATCCCACTCAACATAAAGCTATGTCACACACCGCAAAACTATGGCCGTAGTTCTGCGGCGAGAACTACGGCCGTAGTTTTACGTAGTGTGAACATAGCCTAAACCAGTTTTTCTCTTTGGAACTATGCAGCCCAAGGGGAAAAAATATATTCCTTATATAAGAACAGTAATACCAGAATGCATAATAGTTTAAAGTTTTGTTATATATTTCTTATGGGTTGAATCACAAGAAGTTGCTGCAAATAAGATGTAGATACTGACATGCTATGAACATCCCACCGGATGAGCGTGAGAAAGAAGCCTCACTGTGTTGACATGCGCCACTCTTGTCTGTATATGGATTTTATTGAAGATTTTATTAAATTCACATTTTTTTCACTAACACTGCTTGCTGTTAGAGTGATGTGAAGTTATGAAGTTATTGTATAGATTGATCATCTCATTAAACGATGGTGATCATCGGGATCATTAGCCAGGCTGTGGTTCTTATGCTTATTTATTTATGTAACGACTGGAGTCGTGGATCCACTGGACCGTCACTAGCGATGGCGTAAGCCGCACCAGGGAGCGGAGTCTAAGGGGCCGCTGGTTTTCACCAGAGCCCGCCGCAAGGCGGGATGGACTTGCTGCGGCAGGCGACCCCCAGGTCGCTACCCCTGGCTTGGCTTACTAGTGACGGTGGACGAGGTGCAGCTGGAACAGTAGGCAAGCAGGCAGACAGGCAGGCAGCTGGATACAGGGAACTGCAGGTAGCAGAAACAATGTGCAGGAACACAGGATAGGCACAAACAGGTAGCTGGGACTAAACACACTAGGAAGCATGCAGAGGCTCCAACACCTGTGGTGGGGCAGGGCTTCAATTTATAGGAGAATCTCAGAGCAGAGCAGCAGTCAATTAAAGGCACAGTGACCCTTTAAGTTATAGCAGAGCCGGTGCGCACGCTCTCTAGGAGACAGGGACGTGCCCTTTGGGCTGACAGGAAGCTGAAGGAGGAGCCCCGGCACAGAGAAGGAGATGGGGCAGCAGCGGCGCGGCGAGAGGTATGTGCCGCGGCCGCGGATGTGACAATTTATGTGTTCAATAGAGTTTCATCTAACTTCTTCATCAACCAGTAATCAAATTCTGCACACTCTGGAGCAGACAAACCTGAGCTGGCTTGATTTCTGCTCATCTTTACTTCTTTCTACACTTCAGTGCACTCGCACATATCTATCTACATCATTCTTCCATTAAAACATTTAATAAGGGTGGTGGTTAATAAGCTGCCTATAATTTTAAGTGAAGACATGAAAATTAATTTCTTTTCTATAATGACTTGTCAATCCAGTTACTGTACTTAAGATTCAAAACATAATAAAATGTAAAACTCATTTAGTCCGATATACAACATTATTCCTCCGAGTGCTTTCTTCTTTGTAATTTGCAATAATACAAGATCCATTTCTCAAGTCAGTTAATGACTAGTAGAGACCCATCAAAGAAAGATGACCTCCAAATGAGATTTCTGGTTTCATGTTGAAGTGGTATGTCAGTCTCCATTATCTTTAATTATGACTCAAATGGATGTACGCTTTCGTGGAACTCTTTGATGTGCTTTGAAGCAGCGATATTTCAGCCCCAGCCCTCTTTACACACACCAAAATAAGAAGCCTTAATGTTTGAAGAGATTAATGGATAAAATAGGACAGACGAAACAAGATCTCACCCATTCTTTATGAGATGATTAGATTACATTTCTGATTGTGAGTGGATAATGGGTGTATTGACAATCTAGATATACAGCAAGTAACCACCTCCATATGTGTGGCATAGCACATCAAATTTGACAAGAGAACATTCTTATTAAAAGTATTGATTCCATATTAAACAAATGTATTGCATACCTACAGTGTGTGCCATAACAATCTAATAAGTTGGGGTTCTAAATATAAGCAAAATGAGTATCTTTGACTCCTGTTCTTTTAGATAATATGACCCACACATTCAGGAGACTGAATGGAAAGATGCCTTTGCATAACTTGTAGTTCTAGGGCCAAAATGCTACATCAGTAAGAATTACCTTAAAGGCCCTATTAACCAGGCCAATCTCATAGAGCAATAAAGCGCCAATTTGTCAGATCAGCGATCTCTTGTTTCTTCTTCCTCACTCGCTGCCAGAGAGAGCAAATGGGAAAGAGAAGGGGGACCTTTAGATTGTTTGGGGAGCCCATAGGAGATAGCGGTGGTCTGCTGCCACCGCTCCTATTACATGGAGCGATGGCCAAAAGACCGTCTGTAACAACTGGAGTCATGGATTTGCTGTACCACCTCTAGCGATGCCCCTGACACTCTGCAAAAGGGAGAGGAGTGTAAGGGGTGCTGGTGTTCAAGGTAAGATGGGCTTTCTACAGCAGACGAACCCTAGGTGCAGCTGGAGACACATAGGCAGGCAGATAGGTACACAGCAGGACTAACGTCTGGAACCACTGACAACAGGGAACACAGCAGACAGGGGGCACTAACCACGGGTAGGAATCACGGAGAGCTGGGACCACACGCTAAGGGAAGCATGAAAAGGCTCCAACATGGAAGGTCAGGACAGGTGTTTTATTTCTAGCGGAGGTGATTGGTGCATCCTTTTAATTAGGGATGACCTGTCCCTTCAAATCACTGTGAGCCGGCGGGCGCACCCTAAAGGCAGAGACACATGCACCAGCACAAAGGAGACCAGACAGGAGCACAGCGGAGTCAAAATGACAGCAGCTCTGAGCCTGTGCACGTGGGCTCTGGCATCTGCTGAAGGAAAAGTGGGCGAGGTGATGCGGCGGCAGCCAGGAGCATGGGATGCCGCGGCGGCTGTGACACTGCGGTTATTGTTGTAATTTTATTTAACATGTTGAAAAACAAAGATCAGGTGACATTGTCGCCATTTAACAATATCGGTTACACCAAGCTAATGGCTGATAATCGGCCGAATACAGACGGTAATCGCTTGGTGTAATAGGGCCTTAAGTTGCCTGTCCTATTTATAACAATGGTGTCCTCAGGTCCTTTAGGCCCATCCAGGGATGATAGCCTGAGTGCAACATTAACTTCTAGACCCACTACAAGAGTTGTGGAAATTATTCTCCATTAGGGGTACTCCGTCGGGGGGGCACTTTTTTGATGGGACCGGGGAGGGGGTGGCTGAGGAAAAAGACGTCCAGGAATCGGGGAGGACCCGCCGCTGTTACCGGGGAGGTTAGTGGACATCTTTTTCCTCAGCCACGCCCTCCCCGGTCCCATCAAAAAAGTGCACCCTGCCGGAGTACCCCTTAAGGACATATGACGTACCCCTACGTCATATGTCCTCACTTGCACTTCAAAGCGGGGCCGCGCGGCGGCCCCGCTTTGAAGTGCCGCGATCCCGGGTGCCGCGTGTAGCCCGGGACCGCTGCTATTAGCGGGCACGGTCTGATCGCCGTGCCCGCTAATTAGCTAATCGGAGGCAGCTGTCAAAGTTGACAGCTGCCTCCGATTACCGGAGGCAACGTTTCCCTGGTGTCTAGTGGGGGAGATCGCTCCTCCGGGACCTTGTCCCGGAGGAGCGATCTCCGTTACTGATGCCGGCCGGGGACGCGTCCAAGATGGCGCCGTCCTCGGCTCGGCACTCGTTCGTTTTCGGCTGCAGCAGCCGAAAGCAAACGAGTGCCGATCTCATGGATCTCTGCAGCATATCTATGCTGCAGAGATCTCAATGAGAGATCACAGTGTATATACTAGAAGTCCCCCAGGGGGGCTTCTAGTATATGTGTAAAAAAAAAAAAAAAAGTTTTGTTAATAGTAAAAAGCCCCCTCCCCTAATAAAAGTCTGAATCACCCCCCTTTTCCCAGGTTTTAAATAAAAGTAAACAAATAAATAAATAAATAAACATGTTTGCTATCGCCGCGTGCGTAATCGCCCGAACTATTAATTAATCACATTCCTGATCTCGTACGGTAAACTGCGTCAGCGCAAAAAAATCTCAAAGTGCAAAATTGCGCATTTTTGGTCGCATCAAATCCAGAAAAAATGTAATATAAAGCGATCAAAAAGTCGTATATGCGCAATCAAGGTACCGATAGAAAGATCACATCATGGCGCAAAAAATGACACCTCGCACAGCCCCATAGACCAAAGGATAAAAGCGCTATAAGCCTGGGAATGGAGCGATTTTAAGGCACGTATATTGGTTAACAACGGTTTGAATTTTTTACAGGCCATCAGATACAATATAAGTTATACATGTTATATATCGTTTTAATCGTAACGACTTGAGGAACATGCATAACAAGTCAGTTTTACCACAGGGCGAATGGCGTAAAAACACATTTCCCCCAAATAAAAGAAATGCGTTTTTTTTTTTCAATTTCACCACACTTTGAATTTTTTTCTGGTTTCGCAGTGTACTTTATGCAAAAATTCAGCCTGTAATTGCAAAGTACAATTAGTGAAGCAAAAAATAAGGGCTCATGTGGGTTTCTAGGTGGAAAAATGCAAGTGCTATGACCTTTTAAACACAAGGAGGAAAAACCGAAAACGTAAAAACGAAAATGGGCCATGTCCTTAAAGGGTTAAGGTCTAGTAAGGTTACAGTCCACGTTATTCCAATTGGAGGTTGTCAACAAAGTTAAACTAGGGTAGGTTGGGCCTGTAAAATGAAATTATTCATAGAAGCCACCCATCAGCTATAAAGAACATGCTAAAGTTTTATATTAAACAACCCTAGGGTTGCCTCTATTGAACCCCAGTTTTTCCACCTCAGTCAGAAAGTGACATAACAATTTTATAGATGTAACATGAAGAGATTATAGACAGCAGAACATGAGCTGAATATAAGGCTTTGTGTACCTATTCTTGTATGAAAGGTTTTATGCAGAAAGATTTCTGGATTAGTAAAGTGTGTGTGATTGCAGATAACTGAATTAAATTAAAAGTAAGGGGAAAAAAAAAAAAAGCAACAGCCCTAAAGCAATCAAACAAGCGGGATGCTCCTGTCAGGAGTAGATCTGATCTGTCAATATTGTGGTGCTTGTCGCATCAAGAAATAGAAATATACAGCAAGGGGCATGAAGTCTATCATCTGCATGCCAGAGCATAAGGCTGCTATCCTATTGTGCTGTTTAAGTGCAGTTATATATTTTTTTTCCTTTATCCAAAATGGATTGCATAGTCCAATTTAAAGGTAATCTTTTAGGGCCGTAGCAACTGGGAAAGTGGAGGTACTTGGAGATGGCAGTTAATCAGCTATGGCAGTTATGGATAATCCCTTTCTCCCACCCAATGACGCTCCAGACAGCTAACATGTGCGGCTGCCATTTTGTTTTTTGCAAATTTCCTTAATAAATGGGCAGACATTCACTTAGCAGAACAAAGCAAATTGACAGCCCGATTCGCATCGAGTCTTGCTTCGCCGGATTTGCTTTGCTCATCCCTAGTTCTGAGCCCTTCACTTGCAGTATGACTGAGTGAGGATCCAGCCATTGTTGGGGGTTTAAGCACTAAGACACTGACCAATTAAACTTTTAATCATGTCTGTCTGACATGTCAAATTTATTTTTCATATTGACATTAATGTTTTAATGACCACTGATATGCCTTTCATGACAGTCCTTAAAAGGTCTTATTCTAGCCCGACACGTTAATGTGGTGAGGCTAAACTAAACCATCATGGGTCTCCTCTGCTTAAGAACGTAATATAAGAGTGGACTAGATGGAACAGGGGGTCATATTCTCCAATCTCCTTTGTTTCTATGCTTTTTTTTATCTGTTTTTGCAGCAATGTTGTTGCAATTTTAATAAAGTTGCTTCATAAATGGTGACGTTTTACCACAATTGCATAAATTATGGGGGAGATTTATACAATTGTGTAAAGTGAAACTGGCTCAGTTGCTCCTAGCAACCAATCAGTTTCCACTTTTCATTCCTCACAGACTCTTTGGAAAATCAAAGTTGAAATCTGATTGGTTGCTAGGGGCAACTGAGCCAGTTACACTTTATAACATGTTTTATAAATCTCCCTCTATGTTTGTATAAATGAGGTAGCACAATTTTACCGTAACCTAAATTGTGGCAAAATGGCATGAAAACTAAAAAAAAAATCTCTACACCTTGTAGTTTCCTGCAAGTAATAGGAACTCCTGTGTGGATGACAGGTGTCCCTGCTTCACCGTAGAAACCTATGTGTCACGCTATATTATTTGCATATGATGCCACAGAAATAATTGTTTAAGTGATGTTGATCATATACACAGCTCTTTGCAAAGTTGTATTAATGTGAAAGGTTTGGCGCTGGTTATGTCTGTTTATGTAGGGTGGGCTCCTAGAATCAATTTCCCTGGTCGGCTCAAGGTACCCCAGTCCAACACTGAGTGAAATGATTGTTGCCATATAAACATTTGTTGCATACTTTGGCTAAGTGCCAAATCTCACATTCCACATTTGGGTGGAATTACTTTGTTTGGACACTATTGGGGAGATTTATCAAACGGGAAGAATTATCTTAGTAGCAACCAGATTCCGATTTTCATTCCTCACAGATCCTTTGAAAAATGAAAGGAGGAATCTGATTGGTTGCTAGGGATAACTAAGACAATTCTACTTTTCACCAGTTTGATAAATCTCCCCTGAAGATTTATGCAGATCACCTCCCTGTATGATGAGTAAGAGTGGAATATTTTGCACTTATTCTGTGGTCCTCACTAGGCACTTGGATTACGCCAAGGCAGATATCTCTTGTGAGCAATTGTTTTTTTCTTTTGGTTGTCTGTTGTTGGGTGGCTGCTACTTGTGAGTACAAACTCAGTGCTCTTGCAGATATGGAACAAAAACTAGGCATGCATAAGCCTATCTTATGGCACCTATATCACAATAGCACTACAATGCTGAGATTTGTCCTAGACCACAGTCCTAGTCCTAGTCACAGGATACTGCAGATATATGCTTAGTACAGTGCTGCAATATACTTTATGTTGGCTTCTTATAAGCATTAAGCATAAATAGATAATAGAACTAACATCTAAATTCCCTATATTTCTATTTTTACCATTTCAACAATATTTGACAGGAAAGACTGGGATATCATCTAGATTCATAGACATTGGGATTTTCAATATCTTAGATAAAAAGTACATAATCCACTTGAATAGTATGCCTTTTTATATAAACCACTTTACAGAGGCCAGCAGAGAGATGTTGTTTGATTCTATACAAAACCCCTGTACTACATCCACTACATCCACTGTATCCAGTGTGTCTAGAAATCTCTGGTTTGATAGCAATGTAATGCAATGAATCTATTATTATAATGCCGTTAGTAAAATTCATTCCCGCTGTTCTTAAACAGTTTATATTGCTCCACAACTCACTGAAATAGTCTAAAGATGAGCGCTCAGATAGTAATGCCCCTCAAGTTCTATTTATTTACAGTGGCCTCTTTCCATTGATTGACAGCTTAAATTAGGGTGAGATATGTATTCAATTCCTTCTGGAAAAGTCAATCACAGCTTGCTGTGCGCCTCATTGTTCCCAATACTAATTCCACAACTACTTAGAGATGTAGCAGTTCTGGAATCTGCTATGGTTTATTTAATGCACTGACTTAAGTGCATTTTGTTAAAATGTATTTCAAGGGTGGGAATCGATCATCTTTAGACGAGTCTCTTTGGCTAAAGCACATTCTTTGTGCTCTAAGAGAATCACTGGATTAACGGATAGAAAATAATATCAGTGCTTAGATTCAATCAGGACATCTGTCAGTTTTATCACCCTGCTCCAGGTTCAGCATTTCAATGAGAAGGACATCAGGAAAATATAAGGAAGATTCGCCGGCGGGGCAATGTTCTGATACAGAGAGTCACAAAAATGAAGGATTTTCTTACTTTCAGCCTTTATTTTGTATCTCAGTGGCAGGTATGACATTACAGGGATGTGACAAAATAAAGGGAAATTATAGATACAAAGTGAGTCGGCATCAAAGAATATTTTGTGACTTTTAATAATGTACTTTATTACAAATTTTTTTATTTTTTTTTTAATAAGATTCTGGCAGTAGAAAAAGTATTTTTACTGCACTGTTATTATGGACAATTATAGTGTCCCACCACAGGGGGTTCTCTAAGTTTTATACCACCCTGGTAAAGTAACTCTCTCAGGTGTCACAAGTTCTGGTAGCTGTGTATTTCACTCCAGCCACTAGGTGTCTCAGTTCTTGTGCATAACTGCAGTACAAACCAGGTTTAGCTATGCATGATATGTAATTTTATGTATATATGCTTGTCTATTGGTGTAGACACTATGCACATCGCACTCTCCTCACTTAAACTTCCTGTAACACCACCCAATATAAGGTAGGGATTTCCTGTCAGGAGGGCAGTTCTTTACAGTTATTTTTCAGTTCAGTGAGAAGAAACTAGCCAGTATACACTGCTGAACCCAAGAGGTGAGGTAAACGGACAACAGGACCACTCTTGTCTACGCTATGGATTTCTACAATCAGGACAGTCACCCTCTGAGGGTAAGGCAGAGGGACTGATCCCCAGTAAGGCAAAGAAGCTAAGAACCGAAGCACCTTACTGACACATGCTCATTCACTCAGGAATGGTCTTTAGTGGGAGCTCAACCTCAAGACAAAGGTCTGGGACTCGTACTACCTCACAGGGCGATCGCTGATACTGTGTAGGCAGAAAGCGGTAAGATATCAGCTGTATATCTAAACGTAAGTACGAGAAGTTTTCAAAGTCAAAGTGTTTTCTTCACACATCCTGGCAAACTACTACACTAATTAGACAAGAGCTTTAAAAGTATTACCAAGTATTCTGCACTAGCACTGGTAACCAGTTTTTTGTATCCTGTACTTGTATTGTACTGAAGATATTTTGCCTGTAAAGTTAAAGCACTGTTTAAGCCAGGACTCTGTTGTCTCTGTCGCCGCCCCCTGCACCTACACCTGCACCTCCCACTAATTGTACCAAGGTACGGTGCCAGTGTGTCCAGGGGTGGGTATTACCACTCCTGGCCACCATGGCAAGTCGCCCCCTAAAAAACCAGAGCCCACCAGCTGCACACAACATTTACAACTAGCACCATAGACCACTTCACAATGTGTATTTCCTATACACACAATTTCTAATCTTAATAAACCTGGTATTTGATTAAATTGGGAGTAATGGTTTTATGTTTTTATTAGGAAATATATTACAATATGCCATATTATTTAGCAATAAAGAAAAGGAGCTTTAAAATAAAGTTATACTTACCTGTATCCAGGTTTAATCTCCTGAAGGTAGCTTTTTAGTCTTGCGCTGGTTGAGGCCGGGTTCACACACAGTATGACACCAACCGTTCTGTGACACGGCCATGTCACAGAACAGCCCAGGTCAGTGAAGTTCATCCCAGCTGATACTGCATTTCATTTAATTCATTTCTTTAGAATTGGAATGCGGGCACATACAAGTGTGTCAGCATTCCAATTACCCATAGCTGACAATGTAAAGTGCGGCCGGAACCGTACTTTACCTTGTCTCCTTTGTCAGTCTTGTACCGTCACTATTCAATGAATAGCGGCCGCACAAAACTGACATGTAAGTTCTTTCTGCTGCTGCAAAAAATCCCGGACGAAGTGTATACAGAGTGTATACACTCTGTCCGGGATTCCATTGAGATAAATGTGGTCAGCGATTTCAATAAATAACAGCCGTGGTTGCAAAACTGCAACTACAGCTGCTGTTAAATGAAAGTATAAGCAGTGTGAATTTAGCCTAAGTGTTCACACATGCAGGATCCGCAGCAGATCTGCAACAGATTTGATGGCGTACATAAGATGCTGTGTTCAGTTATTTAGTTTCACTGATATAAAATCTGCTGCGGATCTGCGTTATCAAATCTGCTGTGGTTCCTGTACATGTGAACGCACCAAAAACCCAAAGAACAAAGAGACCCAGTCATCCGGGCACTCACAGAGAAGGCTAGTCATTTAAATGATTGACGCATTGAGCTGTGACACTCTGTACTGGCTGGTATTTCATGTGTTTAGTCTCTCTTAGACTTTCAACCCGCACAAGAATAAAAAGCTGCCTTTAAGAGACTGGGACTGGAAAGTATAGCTTGTTTTCAAAGCTTGATAACTAAAAAATCTATATAAATTGCAAATTGCTTTGTTGATTTAGATTTTTAAACTTATAACGACAGGTACACTTTAAATAGACACTGCATTAGGCATGGTTTAAGTTGTAGCTCCCCTGGGACACACCACATGTTAATGTATTGGTTAATATGTTTTGAGTTCCCTTATAGAGTACCTCTCATTAGAGGCAGGTGGCAGGATAACAGATCACAACCCCTAATCAATGCTAAGCGAGTGGTACACAGAAATGTTAGGAGTCCCATGGACTTACATTGTACAGATCTTGAACAAGAAAACAAGTAGGCTTTTGAGAGAGGCAGGGAAACCCAAGATGATCTCTAAAGAATCTAAATCTAGCCATCTTTACTTTAGCTCTTCAGTTCACTTGCAGATCAGGACCAGTTAGAAAAATGCAATAGTTTGAAAATATTGGCAGGAAAAAGCATCAACCAATCAAGGTGACTCTGATTTTTTGCAGGAGCTACAGTGCTGGCCAAAAGTATTGGCACCCCTGCAATTCTGTCAGATAATACTCTATTTTTTTTTCTCTTTCAGAATTGATTGAAATCACAAATAATTTTGTATTAATCTCTTCATTTAATTTGTCTTCAATGGAAAACCACAAAAAGAATTGTCAAGAAGCCAAATTGGATATAATTCCACACCAAACATAAAAAAGAGATGGACAAAAGTATTGGAACACTTAGAAAAATCATGTGATGCTTCTCTAATTTGTGTAATTAACAGCACCTGTTACTTACCAGTGCCACACAACAGGTGGTGGCAATAACTAAATCACACTTGCAGCCAGTTGAAATGGATTAAACCTCTGTCCTGTGTCCTTGTGTGTACCACATTGAGCACAGAAAAAAGAGAGAAGACCAAAAAACTGTCTGAGGACTTGCATGAGCAATCTCAAGGCTATAAGTCCATCTCCAAAGACCTGAATGTTCCTGTTTCTACCGTGCGCAGTGACATCAAGAAGTTTAAAGCCCATGGCACCGTGGCTAACCTCCCCAGATGTGGACGTAAAAGAAAAATTGACGAGAGATTTCAAGTAAAGATTGTGCGGATGGTGGCTAAAGAACCTCGACTAACATCCAAACAAGTTCTAGCTGCCCTGCAGTCCGAGAGTACAACAGTGTCAACCCGTACTATCCGTCGGCATCTGAATGAAAAGGGACTCTATGGTAGGATACCCAGGAAGACTCCACTTCTGACCCAAAAACATAAAGCCAGGCTGGAGTTTGCCAAAACTTACCTGAGAAAGCCAAAAACTTTTTGGAAGAATGTTCTCTGGTCAGATGAGACAAAAGTAGAGCTTTTTGGGAAAAAATCATTAATGTAGAGTTTACAGGGAAAAAGAATAGGCCTTCAAAGAAAAGAACATGGTCCCTACAGTCAAACATGGCGGAGGTGTCCTGATGTTTTGGGGTTGCTTTGCTGCCTCTGGCACTGGACTGCTTGACCGTGTGCAGGGCATTATGAAGTCTGAAGTCCCAGTGTGAGAAAGCTGGGTCTACCTCAGAGGTCATGGGTCTTTCAGCAGGCCAATGACCCAAAACATACTTCAAAAAGCACTAGAAAATGGTTTGAGAGAAAGCACTGGAGACTTCTAAAATGGCCAGCAATGAGCCCAGACCTGAATCCCATAGAACACCTGTGAAGAGATCTCAAAATCGCTGTTTGGAGAAGGCACCCTTTAAATCTGGAGCAATTTGCCAAAGAAGAATGATTTAAAATTCCAGCAGAGCATTGTAAGAAAGGTTGTGCTACCAAGTATTAGGCTGAGGGTGCCAACACTTTTGTCCGGCTTATTTTTGGAGTTTTGTGTATAATGATCAATGATTTAACTTTTTTGACACATTGGTGGAATGAGGGTCAATGAATGTGTTAGAGATATACATCAGGGAATATACAATATTCCCAATGCATACAATCAACTTTACAAAAACTATATGTGAAATTAACATTTCAAATCAGTGTCACCCTTTAATTAAACAAAATTACATCACCTGCAGTTCTTGTTTTAAGAAGATCTATGAGCAAGCAGGTTATGAGAAACAAAGGCATTATTCCTATTATGATCAGCCCTGCATTACTATAAAGGACATTATATTTCTTTCCATTTACCTAGAAGAGATCAGAAGAAATGCATTTATAGTAATTAAATGCTTGGAGAAGAGCAGAAAGCAATTGTATTCTGTTTTAGCATTCATTGCAGGCTGACTTTTTGCATATCTTCAATGCAAATGAAAACAAAATGAATGTACTGCTCTTCAGAGTGTATTACTTGTACAAATGCAAGGGGTCAAAGACAAACTAGTATCTGTTGATGTCCTATCTTTCTGTTATAATTTTAGAAGTTATCCAATTTTAAATAGTTCTGGACTATGGATTCGACTGTACATCCATTTTTTTAGTGCATGGACGTACAGTTATGTCCTCAGACCCAAGACCCAAGACCCAAGACCCAAGACCCTAACCCTATAGGTGCTGTGGTCAGTGCGATCGCAGCATCTATAGGGAAGATCAGAGGGAGAGGGACAAATTAGGCCAAATTAGGCCAAAACCATCCCAGTCTTGAAAGGGTTAAAAGTGACGGCCTATCCTTAGTAGTGATGAGCAGGCATTCAAATGTTCAGATCCTGAACACAAACATAACAAAAAACATTGTGATTGGTTCATGTTCGCCGAACATTCACGAACAAATAATGAATGTACAGTAGAAGTGTACGTTTCGGTCTACACACATGCATACAGATTATCAGATGTGTACTGATTATCAGGTGCAAAGTATAAATCAAACAGTTGCGTACGTTCCGATCTAGAGTTACGCACATGCGTACAGAATATCAGACGGAAAGCGTAAATTGTGCAGTTGTGTACATCGCAAGATAAACGTTTGCATGTTCGAAAATGATTGTTGTAAGCATTCTGATCATCAAGCAAATTGTTTGTGATCGGCGAACATGAACAAGAAGCGTACGAACATTTATGAACATGTTCGCTCATCACTAGTTCTTAGAGAGAGCCCTTTAAGATTACATCAGTGATACGCTGTTTGTCAAACTGTTAAATTTTGCAAATCCTACATTTTTCAATGCTGTGTTACAAGTTATTGTATGTTGTCACACTAAAGTGAAGTCTAGTCAGAAAAAACTTGGTTGCATACAGGTCCCTGTTGATTTCCTTAAGGGAATCCACAATGATAAAAACCTGATAGAAACCTTCTTTCCTCTAGATGTTGAGGATACCCCTTGTTATAGTACTTTCACTTATAAATGTTTAATATTTTTACAAATTTCCTGGTGTCTTTGAAAGTAAAGATTAATGTCAGATTTGACCCGGAGGCCACAATGACAAAATGAGCAATGAATGAAATCATATAGTAAGAAATAGCCCAATATATCATCCTACTGTAATATTTGCTTAAAACGTCAATTTCTATATTGTCTTCCATAACTCCTTTATCCCTATCATTACTCATAGCAGAAAGGAGCTCAGTGAAATTAGTTTATAACCTTGACATAACATATGAAAAAGGACATCACCAGTATGCATCAGGCCTGTATTTGGAGTTTAAGCTGCCATAGCCACTTTTAGTGCTGATGCCCCAAAACAATGGCCCCAGGAGTGAGGAGGAGTAGGAAGTGTTATGTTAAAAAGGCAATGAAAATTTTGCAATAAATGCAACACAGCTGCACGCATCTGTGGAGGGGGGGGGGGAGTTAGGGGGGAGTGTGGGGTTAGGTTGTTTCCACGGGAAGATTGTTTGTATACTTGAATACAGTGTCTTATACTCTAGCCAGGCACATCGTTCTCATACACTAGACCGTTGGTCTGTATGGCTTATCCCTGTGTGTGTTTTTCTTTAAGGACACACAATGTTGATGTGTCCTCTTTATGTTGTGTGATTTATTATATGTGAAAAACAATAAAAACAGTTTGGAAAAAAAAATGCAACACAGCTTTTAAGCATTTTCCCTGCTGCACTAGCTGCTGGGGTTCATGTAGGCTCTTGTGTCCAGGTTCTAGGTGCATAGCAGAAAAGAATGCCCTACATTTGTTACACGGGTTATCCAGCAAAAATCTTTTTCTTTCAAATCAACCGGTTTCAGAAAGTTTTATAGATTTGTAATTTACTTCTACTTATACATACATATCTTTCCATACTTATCAGCTGCTGTATGTCCTGCAGGAAGCAATGTTTTCTTTTCAGTCTGACACAGTGCTCTCTGCTGACATCTCTGTCCATAACAGGAACTGTCCAGAGCAAGAGAGGTTTTCTATGGGGATTTGCTGCTGCTCTGGACAGTTTCTGTCTTGCACAGAGCTGGCTGCCAAAAGAACTATTTGCATTTTGACTGCTCTCCACAGGTGTAAAGGGTAAATGTTACAGCTTTCATTACTTATTTTATATTATACCTCATGGTGCTTGTTCTAGTAAAAAGTAGTTTTTATCACCTGTGGAGTGATATATGTGGGCGGGGCCTTGCTGCCTTTGTGCCACATCGCTCCGCCCCTAGCACCACTAAGCCCTGCCCCCATCCCTGACGTCATCGCGACATAGGCCCCGCCCCCTCAGCGGCCATTGTTGTGGGACAATCAAGAGGGATGGGGCACATTTATATTTTCACCTACGGGGTCGTATGGGGTGTCATTTTTTTGTGCCATGATCTCTTGTTTTTATTAGCAACATTTTTTTCTAGATCAAACGTATTGATTGCTTTTTATTATTTTTTGAATACATAAAATGTCAATAAAAAAGCAATCTCTGCATTTTTTTAACGCTTTTTGTTCACGCCGTTCACCGTGTAGGAAAAATATTGTTGTATTTTATTAGATCGGACGATCACGCATGCTACGGTGTATTATATGTTAATTAACTTTATTATTTTTATGTGTTTTATGAATAAAATGGGAAGGTGGGTATTTTACTCTTTTATTGGGGGAGGGGCATTTTGCTAAACTTTTATTTATTTATTTTTACCTTTATAGTCCCCTTAGGGAACTATCACATTCATACATTGGATTCCTCACACTGATCCCTGCTATGCTATGGCATAGCAGGGATCAGTGTTATCAGCGATCTTCTGATAGAGCCTGCCTGTGGCAGGCTGAATCAGAAGACCGAACATAGGACTGCACGGAGGTAAGGAGAAGACCTCCAGCAGTCAGGAAATGCGTGTCTGCAGGGGTCCAGATCGCTAAGTGACCGGAAATGCCTCACCCGCTATGGGGCAAGCTCAGCTTGTAAGCCCGCTCCATAGCCCGGAACCATGCCACGGCGTTAAGGCACAGGCAGTGGAGGAGTAAATGCACACCCACAGTCATTAATGGGTTAATTTTTTTATTTTTTCAATTGGAAACATCTGAAAGTTTGTAAACTGTGGAAAGAAGCCTAATTTACAATAGGAGTTGAATACTTTTATTGCTACTGTATATGCCTCTTAATTCCTTGCTTCATGGTTTTAATTTGATATCTTTTTTTAAGATTTTAACTACATGGGCTGATACCATATTTGAAAGCACAACCAGTGTTAAAATACTGAGTAGATTATTAGATACATTTTATCCATATTTCCAATTAAACCACAAGTAAACAGTGGAATGTGTTCAGAAAATAAGTAGCAGGAAACGATATAATACGGACAAGTATCTCTTCAGCTATTTCACACTTCAAGTCCTACTTTAATTACATCTTCCGCTTTGAAAACAGGAGTCTTTAAAACGTAATAAATGTTGCCTTTGAGCAAAACAGCAAAATGAAGAGTTTATTGCCTTCACTCATGCTAGGGATAAAGATGTGATCAATTCCTCAGTCAAATTAATCTGGGTTCCTGCTGTTCCATTGACATGGATATAAACTGTTAAATATCAATGTTTTGCTTGATACTTCTAAGAAAACTTGTGAAATATTACGCTTAAGTTGTCAAAAAGTTTAGGAAATCAGAGAGAATTTGCAGAGTCCTATTGGAATCCTTGCATCACCTCACCACTGCCATCAGGGGTATAAATCTGTACAGGGAATGTTCGGTTTTCAGATGCACCCAGAATCTGGATCCTTAAATTCCCTAAAATGTTCCTATATTGTATATTAGTGATGGGGAACCCCTTTGCCCTCCAGCTGTTACAAAACTACAATTCCCATAATGCCCGGACAACTGAAAATATTGCTTTGGCTATCCAGGTATGATGGAAATTTTATTTTTGTAACAGCTGGAGGGCAAAGAGTGCGGGGGTCCTGATCTGACATTGACAGGAGCACAGGTCCTATTACTGACATGTAAATGCGGTGATCACAACATTGAAAGGGTTAATGGTGGGCAGCCACGCAATCGCTGATAGTAGCTGGTCCTCAGCCTTTATGAAGCGAGCTCAGCTCCGGAGATCACTTTATAGAACCCCTGCAGACAATGCCCTAAATGTATGCTATGGGTCATTTAGGTACAGAAATCCATACACAGATATACATTAATTGTCCTATTCTGACTCCTATACTTTTTTTTATCTTTCCATGTTTGAAAAGAAAAAAGTGCAATGACGGCTGCTGGTACATTATTCTAGTTTAGGTGGACTAACAGTGGAAGGATGGGGAAAAAAAAAACTGTGTGTGAACAACTAAAAAGTAACGTCCGCTGTTTTCAAATCACGTCCGAAAATAATTATCGTGATCATTATTTTGATGTTCGCGTAGACAACGTCCATCATTTTATACACCTTCGCATTGGACGTCCGTGATTCCATTGACTTCAATGCATTGCGTTGAAGTCAATTACATTGCGGCAATAGCAGACTTCTTTTTGAATAGAAAAGGCGGCCGCCTTTTCACTTTTTTTGATGTTGTGTGAACATAGCCTTAGGCCATTTTCACGCTACATATTTGTTAAAAAAAACAATGGCCATTGTTGCAGCTTGCAACAAAAGCCATTGTTAACTAACCATACTTGACTGAAGTATACAGAATACCGGCCGTAGTGTATACAAACTGTATACATTACTGCAGGTGTTTTTTAACTAATATTATAATCATTGAAAAATAATTGGTCACGATAGTCTTCTTTTAAAAGATCCAGTACCAGATTTTATTTCAGAGGTTAGCTGCAGGTAGACATTAACCATTATTATGTAAATTTTCCATCTAGGCACTTCTCACTAATCTAAAGGTCTTAGACCTCATTAACATGAGTACTGTATACATAGAGAAGCACCGAAACATTAATGTGTGATATATTTATTCATTAGGACTTTCCATCTTGTAGAGAATGTTTTAATTAATGTTCATAATTACTGTTATTTCGTTTTCTACATGTTAGCACTCTTATGGCTGTCTAACACGTTGACACAGCAGATTTGGGCCATTGGTCAGCTTAGCAGCGCTGAAATAGTGTGTATTGTGATCTTTACAACAGCATAAATCTTGCCAATATTGTTGCACTTAGTGAAACAATGATCAATACAACTTTATGTAGGTCCCTTTATGAATGTATTTTCTTCACCTTGCCTAAAAATTGTGTCATGAAGAACGTGAAATAAAAAAATAAATATTACAAACATAACGCTTTAAGGGAACCAATAGGCCTAATTGGCTCGTACCAACCGTGACTGCAGTGGCTTTGTACAGGAGAGAATAAAGTTATAATCCTTAGATCTGTGGCAGGCAAAGGCAGGCAGGTAGTCATCTGGGCGACTCCCCGCCTGTGTGTTGTCACCACTCTCTGCCTGTCAGAGCGCTCGGCGGGATGAGTGAGAGCAGAGACCAATACTGTTGCAGAGGTTTTTTTGTGCTGCACTGTGGTATTTGTTCCTGGATTAGGCGCTGTAATGGGTTATTATATACATTACATGATGATATATTTGGCACTGCTGTGGGTAACATTTGCACTGCATGGCAATATTTGGCACCATAATGCAGAGTATATGGACAATTCATGATGGTACTTGATACCACTACAATTAATGAAATGTTCCTCCCCGCCTTCTAAGAGCCATAGCGCTTTTATTTTTTTACCTACAGGGCCGGTTGAGGTGTAATTTTTGTGCCTTGATCTCATGTTTTTATTATTATCATATTGATGTTAAAGAAAAATTTTGATCGCTTTTTATTTTTTTCTGAAATATAATATTTTAAAAACAGCAATCTTGGTGTGTTTTTTATATTTTTCGTTTACACGGTTTACCGTGCGGGAACAATAATGTTATGTTTTAATATATCGGACAATTCCGCACACTACGATATGTAATATGTTTAATATATATATATATATATATATATATATATATATATATATATATATATTTATTATTATTATTATTATTATTATTATTATTATTATTATTATAATGGGCAATGGGGTATTTTGAAATTTTTATTGGGAGGAGTTTTATAAGGGGTTTTTAATACTTTTAAAAACCTTTTTTTTAAATTACACTTTTTTTTCACTGTACAACATCAATAGATTGCATGTACTGATCTATGCATAGCATAGATCAGTGTTATCGGCGATCTGTGCATAGAGCCTGCCTGACAGCAGATTCTTCATATGGATCGCCAATCCGACCGGAAGGGAGGTAAGAGGCTTACCCCCACCCGTCAGTACATGCAATCTGGACCCCCGCAGTATGGCTGCGGGAGTCCCGATCACTCAGTGACATATGCTTGATCTGTCACTGAGTACCTTAAACGCAGCGATCGCTATAGATCGTGGCGTTTAAGGAGTTAAGGAAACTGATATGAGCGGGTTCGCTCTCACAGCAGCGATTCTGCTCACATCAGGAAGCCTCTCACAGAAATGTATATATACATTCCTACTGCATGGGGCATGTGCAGTAGTATCGTATATATATAGATTACTGACGGGAAGGGGTTAATGAAGTCTCCCCTGTCCAGCTTGTAGTAAGCATGGGTTTGGGAGCCATTACAAATAGAAGCTCCAGTAGGAGAACTCTTCGCTAACAGACATTTATGGTTTATAACATACAGTAGAATATGTTTTATGATAAGGGGCTAAATAATAATAATAATAATAATAATAATAATAATAATAATAATAATAATAATAATTATTATTATTATTATTATTATTATTATTATTATTATTATACCAACAGATACTAGTACTACTACTACAACCACTTCTATTTTTATTATCATTTTAGGTATGCTATTATATGTACAATGTAGGAAATGTGCTTTTCTTTTATTTTCAACTGTTTAGCTTTACAAAGTGGTAAAATGTCAGTCTGAGTCCAAGGTACATTCCAGTTGCAAAATGTCCTTTTAACCTGAGGTTCACACAATAAAATGCTGAATTCAATTAACTTACTTTAGTTGGGAGTCACAATTCACATAAAGGGCAGGAAGCGAAAAAGCATATCACATACATTTTGAAGTTCATGATCCTATTAAAGACCAAAATGTCCACTCAAAGACAAAATGCAGTATTGTCCTCTGAGAAAAGATATATATTACACACGGTATAGGATGAATCTAAGTTCTTGCATACTCTCAGTCCTTTTTTCTTGTACTAATATATAGCGTAATGCTTACCTTTCATTTTAAGATTTTCAAAAACATGTCTGGATTTGTTAAAGTAACCCTTGAGAGTGTAAACCCTACATGGTGCAAAGCTATTTCTCATTCTTACCATTTCAAGGGGTAAGCCAGAGGTGCAACGAACAGCAACAGCGCTGAAGAGAGACCACTGCTGCTGCTGTAAGGCTAAAGTGAGGGAAGAAATTATACTGCAGCTAGGTAGATATGGAGCAGTAAGTACACTGGTAAGGGACAAAGTGCAAAGCTTTATATGGATGGCCAGAAATTAGTTCTGTTGAACTGGTCTATACAATATGTTGGGCTTAATCTAACTATGTTCAGCACCATCTAAAGCATTAGGTTATACCACTAGAGAGTGACCAATAAGATCAGTAGTGCTAAGACCAGTTTTGTTTGTGTTTCAACCAAGTACAGTTGTCTAGAAGTGACAACTCCCTTAAGGCTCCATTACACAAATCGATTATAGGCCATATTTGGCTGATTATCGGCCTTTACAGCCGATAATCGCTTCTTGTAATAAAAAAGACAAAGATCAGCCGACATGAATGATGTTGGCCGATCATTGTTTTTATTTGTCTTTTCACCTATTGAAAGACAAACAATGTGGAGAGCAACGATCTGCTGCTATTGCTCGGTGCACGTAATAAAACCGGCAGCAAGTGGGGAATGAGGAGCAAGCGAGCTCTGACCTGACAGATCAACTCTCTCGCTTGCTCCCGAAGAGTAGTCATGCCACCGTAATCATGGCATCAAAATTTACTTGTTCATTCGAGTTCTTAAACTGTGCTTGTCAAACTCTTATCCAGGCTAAAAAGAGAGCTAATTACAAATTCAGAACCAATTATCTATATAGCACCAAAGAAAGAAGAGCACATAAAATTTAACCTCTGTCACTTTACTACTACTACATGCCGTAGACCGCTATAGTCAACGTAATATAATAATATCTGTCTTTGTTGTCTACAGATAATAAACTTTCACCAGCATTGTCACAGGGCTTTACGTTTATGGCTAAAAAGCCATGTCTTCAGGTAACAAACTGTCATCAGTTATGTATACCCAGGATAAACCTAAAATGAACTGTCTGGTCTATAAGGGTTGTGTCAGCTGTTTATAGTTTACATGGTATGTTTCCATCTGTCCGACTTTGGTAGTAACACTTACAAGCTAAAAAAAAAAAAAAAAAAGATCTATGGGGAAAATATGAGATGCTCTCTCTCTAAGGACTGTGCTAAAAAGGAACCTGTGAGGTATTTCTAAACATCTACAGTGAGTACACATAGGTTCTTTGGATATTGAATGTCTATTTTGATGTAAGTGGCGGGAACCATAGCAACACGAGAAATAGTTCTCATTTAGTATCTGATTTAAGTGGAGTTTAAAGCGACTCTGTACCCACAATCTGCCCCCCCCCCCAAACCACTTCCGAGTATCTGTGCCCTTACTTTGCACCACCCTCCGTCCCTCCTCCCCACCCTCTTCATCATTAGGAATGCTACTGTCAGGAACTTACCTTTCCGGGCTCCAGTGAAGGAGCGTGCCGTTGCTCCGCCTGCCGCAGCCGAGTGACGTTACGGAGACCCAACGGCATCCCTGACAACCAGGGATGCCCTGGTCACGTGACTGCCGGCCGGCACTCAGCTGAGCAGCTTCAATGCAGGCTGAGTGACGGATCGCTCTGCCACTCAGCCTGCAGTGCAGCAGCTGAATTGTGTCTGGATTCAGGAGGCCGGACCAATCAGCCTTTGGTCCGGGCTCCTGATCCAGTATAATAGTAGTCAGGGCCAGCTTCTAATCGCTGGCTATTAGGTTCATTCTAATCCCAGCTTCCCTTGTCCTATTCCTGCGAACCCTGTCCTAATTCCTTTCTGCCTGATTTACTCGTGTTCTGACCTCTGCCTGACTTTTGACTATCCCTTGTGTTACTGATTGTGTACTGCGTTGCCCATGTGGTTTGACCCGGATTGTTTGACTATTCCATATTATGTTTGTCTGTCCATCTTGTTCTGTGTTTCACTTACGCAGCGTAGGGAACGCCTTTGTGGTTGTCCGTTTAGGGTCGACCGAGGCAAGTAGGTAGGGTCAGTGGGTGGGTTCAGATCCACTGTCTCTGTCCTGTCTGTGCTTGCCAGTCCTGAAAGCTACTGGAACATTTTCTCCATGCTGAACATTGCACAGGTGATTAACGATCCAGCTCATGTTCAGTATTCACACAGCTGATGAATAGGAGACAATCTGCCTGGAGCATTCCTAATGATGAGGTAGGCAGGGAGGAGGGATACTCCCGTTTGGCAAGTTTGAAAGTAGTTTTTTAGGACAATAACTGCATCACCTGCCAAACAGACCACAGGACAGATCTTGGATTAAAAACAGCTATCCGAAAGTACAAGCGGTTTGGGGGGTCAGATTGTGGGTACAGAGTCACTTTAAATCAGATTTTATATATATATATATATATATATATATATATATATATATATATATATATTTACATCTAGAACAGTAAAGTGCATGTCCCAAAGAAAGAAGAGCACATAAAATTTAACCTCTGTCACTTTACTACTACTACATGCCGTAGACCGCTATAGTCAACGTAATATAATAATATCTGTCTTTGTTGTCTACAGATAGTAAACTTTCACCAGCATTGTCACAGGGCTTTACGTTTATGGCTAAAAAGCCATGTCTTCAGGTAACAAACTGTCATCAGTTATGTATACCCAGGATAAACCTAAAATGAACTGTCTGGTCTATAAGGGTTGTGTCAGCTGTTTATAGTTTACATGGCATGTTTCCATCTGTCCGACTTTGGTAGTAACACTTACAAGCTAAAAAAAAAACCAAGATCTATGGGGAAAATATGAGATGCTCTCTCTCTAAGGACTGTGCTAAAAAGGAACCTGTGAGGTATTTCTAAACATCTACAGTGAGTACACATAGGTTCTTTGGATATTGAATGTCTATTTTGATGTAAGTGGCGGGAACCATAGCAACACGAGAAATAGTTCTCATTTAGTATCTGATTTAAGTGGAGTTTAAAGCGACTCTGTACCCGCAATCTGCCCCCCCCCCAAACCACTTCCGAGTATCTGTGCCCTTACTTTGCACCACCCTCCGTCCCTCCTCCCCACCCTCTTCATCATTAGGAATGCTACTGTCAGGAACTTACCTTTCCGGGCTCCAGTGAAGGAGCGTGCCGTTGCTCCGCCTGCCGCAGCCGAGTGACGTTACGGAGACCCAACGGCATCCCTGACAACCAGGGATGCCCTGGTCACGTGACTGCCGGCCGGCACTCAGCTGAGCAGCTTCAATGCAGGCTGAGTGACGGATCGCTCTGCCACTCAGCCTGCAGTGCAGCAGCTGAATTGTGTCTGGATTCAGGAGGCCGGACCAATCAGCCTTTGGTCCGGGCTCCTGATCCAGTATAATAGTAGTCAGGGCCAGCTTCTAATCGCTGGCTATTAGGTTCATTCTAATCCCAGCTTCCCTTATCCTATTCCTGCGAACCCTGTCCTAATTCCTTTCTGCCTGATTTACTCGTGTTCTGACCTCTGCCTGACTTTTGACTATCCCTTGTGTTACTGATTGTGTACTGCGTTGCCCGTGTGGTTTGACCCGGATTGTTTGACTATTCCATATTATGTTTGTCTGTCCATCTTGTTCTGTGTTTCACTTACGCAGCGTAGGGAACGCCTTTGTGGTTGTCCGTTTAGGGTCGACCGAGGCAAGTAGGTAGGGTCAGTGGGTGGGTTCAGATCCACTGTCTCTGTCCTGTCTGTGCTTGCCAGTCCTGAAAGCTACTGGAACATTTTCTCCATGCTGAACATTGCACAGGTGATTAACGATCCAGCTCATGTTCAGTATTCACACAGCTGATGAATAGGAGACAATCTGCCTGGAGCATTCCTAATGATGAGGTAGGCAGGGAGGAGGGATACTCCCGTTTGGCAAGTTTGAAAGTAGTTTTTTAGGACAATAACTGCATCACCTGCCAAACAGACCACAGGACAGATCTTGGATTAAAAACAGCTATCCGAAAGTACAAGCGGTTTGGGGGGGTGGGGGGTCAGATTGTGGGTACAGAGTCACTGTAAATCAGATTTTATATATATATATATATATATATATATATATATTTACATCTAGAACAGTAAAGTGCATGTCCCTTTAAGAAGCCAGAACCAGAGTAGTTTCTGGAATAATCAGTTTAATATATGAAGGGTCCTAGTGTGTGCAGTCTACAGGGAAAAGCTTTGGTTCCAGTAGAGCCAATTCAGGCTGAGGCACAAGTCGAAATTCTGCTAGGGGGAGTAGGCAGAATAATTTGTAAAGGCTGGATACTAGGGCCATATGATATAGGATAGAGTGGTTTGTATTCCACAATTGCTTTTCTATTACCTCCAAAGACACTTTACCTGCTCTTGTCCTACTGAATCAGGAGATTGAAAAAAATCCGGACATTCTCATGTAATAATGAGGTTACAGCCTTATTCTCAGTCACATTGTGAAATCTATTATTCTATAACCAAAAACGTTATCATAAAAGAATGGAAATTATTCAGTGGCAGCAATAATATGTGGCAACAATGATATATTTTACTACATTGCAGTGTAACATTTGCAAGGTTGCTAGCTGGTGTCTGTTATATGTATTTTCACTGCCATGCCATCTGCTGTATAGCAGATGGCACAGCAATATTGACCTGAATGGCCCTTCACTTAGAATATTGTTTTGTGTCAGTTTTACAGTAACAGAAAGGTAAGCTCAGTATCAAAGTGGTTTATGTTTTCAATAGAGCCATTTCATTCTGGAAATCAATGGTGCTCCGAGATCACATACTTCATCAATGTGATATGAATGGGATACTGAATAGATAGGAGTTAATGCCAGTTACAGGGTATAATCTGTATACAGTACTAAACTATGAAAATGTTGGCTCAGATTAACTGGTTTAATTTTACAAACTTGGACTGGTGCATTTGTAGTGTATATACTCCTTATGTTTTTGGTACACATACAATGTCTTGGCATCACTCACCAACATATAGAACATACCAGATAATTATCATGATTATTCCTATTTATTTTATTACAGCCATCGACCGATTGGCCCTTGAGGCAAAAAGAAAATTTCTGTGAACAATTAAGAAATAACGTCTGCTGTTTGCAAAAGACGTCCGCAAGTAGTTGTCATGACCATTATTTTTACATCCGCACAAACAATGTGTGTTACTTAACATACTGAGTGTATTGGACGTCCGTCATTCCATTGACTTCAATGCATTCCATTAAGATCAATTAACCTCTTCGGGACCAGGCTAATTTTCATTTTTGCGTTTTCGTTTTTTTCCTCCTTGTGCTTAGAAGGCCATAGCACTTGCATTTTTACACGAACTGGAGAGAATGGAACGGCTGCACATCCCATCTATGGCTGATACTAATGCCGCTTGGCCTATATTAAAAATCAACACCAGAGTGTCTGTATATGAATTTAACAAGCCATATTGCCCCGTGTACCACCGGGCAGGTCCTCTGGTGCATTTTTACACCTACAAACCCACATGAGCCCTTATTTTTTGCATCACTAATTGTACTTTGCAATGACAGGCTGAATTTTTGCATAAAGTATACTACGAAACCAGAAAAAAATTCGAAGTGTGGTGAAATTGAAAAAAAAATGCAATTCTTTTATTTGGGGGGAATGTGTTTTTACGCCATTCGCCCTGGGGTAAAACTGACTTGTTATGCATGTTCCTCAAGTCGTTACAATTAAAACGATATATAATATGTATAACTTATATTGTAAAAAATTCAAACCATTGTTAACAAATATACGTTCCTTAAAATCGCTCTATTCCCAGGCTTATATCGCTTTAATCCTTTGGTCTATGGGGCTGTATGAGGTGTCATTTTTTGCGCCATGATGTTTACTTGATGTTGACTTTTTGATCGCTTTTTGTTACATTTTTTCTGGATTTGATGCGACCAAAAATGCGCAATTTTGCACTTTGGGATTTTTTTGCGCTGACGCTGTTTACCGTGCGAGATCAGGAATGTGATTAATTAATAGTTCGGGCGATTTTGCACGCGGCGATAGCAAACATGTTTATTTATTTATTTACTTTTATTTATCACCTGGGAAAAGGGGGGTGATTCAGACTTTTATTATGGGAGGGGGCTTTTTACTTATAACAATACTTTTTTTTTTTTTTTTACACATATACTAGAAGCCCCCCTTGGGGACTTCTAGTATATACACTTTGATCTCTCATTGAGATCTTTGCTGTATAGTTATACAGCAAAGATCAATGAGATCGGCACTCGTTTGCTTTCGGCTGCTGCAGCCGGAAGTAAACGAGTGCCGAGTCGGGGACAGCGCCATCTTGGAGAGGTCCCCGGCCGGCTTCAGATAACGTCCCGGAGGAGCTATCTCCTCCACTGGACACCAGGGAAATGCTGTATCCGGTAATCGGATGCAGCTGTCATGTTTGACAGCTGCATCTGATTACTGTATTAGCGGGCACGGCGATCGGACCGTGCCCACTAATACCGGCTCTCCCGGGCTACAAGCGGCACCCGGGACCGCCGCAGTTCAGAGTGGGGTCGCCGCGCGGCCCCGCTCTGAACGCCCACACCCGTGCGAAGACGTACAGTTACGTCCTCGTGCGGGAAAGGGTTAAAATGCAGTAATAATAGACGTCATTTTAAAAAGAAAAAGCAGACGCCTTTTCTCTCTCTCTCTTTTTTTTTTTTACTTAGTGTCAACATAGTCTATGTCAGGTGACTTTCTTTTAACAATGGTTATTTTGATGTGGAATACCCCTTTTGAAGATATGACAAATATACTCGTCCACAAGAAGAATATGCCCCTTGCTTCCAGGGTATTAAACATATGATAAAGGGTTAAAGTGCAGTGTCACAGAACCCTATTCTTCACTGCTGCTCTATGTATACATGTGTAGGCCACCAATCTCTAATTTTTATTTAAAAAAGTCTCACCCTCTGGTCTAACCAATCCTGTACCAAGTTACCTTAGACCTTTCTCCCTCATTAGGGAACAGCCTTGAAGTCCATAAGTAAGGGTGTAGAGGACCATGTTCGCAGATTAGGTAAGAAGTAGCTAGTGTGAAGTGGGGAAAAGTACGCAGTTCCAGTTTCCAGTGTTGTTAAGAGCCAGACTGTGGCTTGCTAAACCACAAGTGGCATGACTGCTGCACAAGGGATCCAAGCATGGCCACGTTGAAGTGGTTCAAGTCCTGAATGGTACAGAATTTCCTAGTCAGCGCTTGGAGAAGATCCTTTTTCACCTGCTTGCCCCAGTGCATTTTGTTGGATCTATCGGCTAATGTTCTGCTAGTGATCCCCGTTATTGCTTATACTTCTGAATGTGTCACTTCGTATATTTATCCTAGCTAGACGGATTTCTTCTCACTGTAAGTTTTTTTCTCTCAAAGTAACTGCAACTGAACCAAGTTATCCTGGATCCCCTTACAGCAGTGCTGTGCATAGGTGCCCCTCTGGTAGTCCTCCCTGTCACTGTAGTCAGGTATACCTAGTGTCTCCCATCTGAGAGACTTTCTACGTCACCAGTCTTAACTGTGTCTACCTGTAACTGTGGTAACCTTTACATACCTGCTATTGTAGTGATCTTAAGTAGTCTAAAAGGAAAAGGCTGATATTGCCTTTCTACTGTACTGTTACTTTAAGAGACAAAGTACGTTTTAAGTAAAGTAGGAGCAAGTACTATAAATACTTTAATGGGCATGTGTTAGAATCTAGGGAAAGATACCACTCAAGCCCAGGAACGAGGGCCACAGTGGTACCAAAACATTTATTGCTCCTGCAAATAGCATCTGCAACCCATGGGTCACCACAAAAGTACATATTATTACATAAAGCCAAGTGCAATTAATGTAAAACAGCATAAATGACAGACTGATGTAAGAGAGGGCCCAGCCTATGAGCGACTACAATTTACAGACGGAATGTTAAAAGCCATTAACCTATAACAAGAAATCTTTCATTTATTTGCTGCCCACATATTTTGTGTCAAAATCATCAGTCATCACAAGCAGATCTATATGGTGCGTTACAACCGGATCTTGCAGTGTAGTTAGCGCCAATGTATAGAGGAAGGAGAAATCTTGGAGACAGTTGTGTGAGGATCACAGATTGATTGATGGGAAGTATCAGGAGATCAGGTCAAAAATGTAAGAATGGAGCAGGTGCAGAAGGAAAAAAAAAGTTTTTTTTTTTTTTTTTTACGAATGGTCAAAAAAGACCCATTATGTATGCCAGGAATCATGTGAAAAACATAGGATGGAAAGAAAAAAAATGTAATAAAATGATGGACAACATGATGGAACCTGATATACTGCATTATAAGGCTATGTTAACACTAGGTAAAACAATGGTCGTTGTTTGACACGGCTGTTGTTCATAGTATCAACAACGGCCATTGTTCTACATGTTCATCCAGCCGATATTGCATTATCGACTTGATGAATATTATTTTAAAATCATTACAATCCAGCCGCCGTATGGGTGTAGCTAAGAATCAATTAAGCATTGACTCTCAGTCATACTACAGGCGGCCACACTGTGTGTGAACTGTAAATTGTTTCCCTCTGCTGTTTGAAAACAACAGCCGGAAATGATTGACTGGTCAATTATTTCCATGGCCACAATACACAACGGCCGTTGTTCAATACACTGTTCATTTTACCACAACGAGAACGACCGTTGTTTTAATCGGCAACAATTGCCGTTCTTGTCATAAAGAATACATAGTGTGAACATAACCTAAGTCAGTGAAATCTATTTAAAGCCATTTGCATCTGTTGCTTAACAGATCAAAGACTGTAGAAGTGTTTTTCTTCCCCATGACAGAACAGGGAAGGTAGAATTCATAGCAGAAGGAACCCTGCTTCTGTCGTCTCACCCCAAACCTGCCATGTCTAGTATTTATTCTTTTACTCTACATGGATCTTTCGGTAAGTTTGGAGTTTTCTGTCTAATATTTATTTTCAGTTTGGTAAAATAATTGTTGAATGTTGTTACAATTTCTCTCAGATGCGTTTTATATATAATGAGTCTAATCATAAATTACTTAAAAGGAATAATATGTTAACTTCTATTAGATTACTTGTTCACTTTCTGATGATTTTCTAACCATTTATCAACATACTGTACTCTTTTAGAATAACAATGGAGCTTTCAGTACTTAGTCATAATGAAAGCAATTTGTAATTCTATTGTTATTCAAATAGGCTTATGTTCTTAAAATGACAGAAAATAACACATAAAAGTGACTAATAGCACAAAGCTGCATTTTCATAGAAAAAAAGCAAGTTTAACATGTTTTCATATATATATATATATATATATATATATATATTTTTTTTTTTTTTTTATTATTAATTTTTTCCAAAATAAAAATGTGCAGTGAATTCTCTTCAAAGAATTTTCTTAACTAAGATGCTAATACATGTAGCAATAGTGTGCTAAACCCTGGTAGCATTTATTCAATGCAGTTATTAGATATGTAGGATGGACATATGCACAATACACATACATAAAACATATTGTCTGTTGATTTACTATGGAAAAAAGTGGGTTTTCTTTAAGCTATACTAAATATTAAGACAGCCTTTTGTTTTAGCTTGATGCTACAGGGAATTTATCAAAATTAGCGATAAGCAAAGCGAATCTGGTGAATCCAGATTGCTGTAAATCACGCTGTTCATTCACCTAATTCTGTGAAGTTAATTCAGTACAATTTGTGTCATAATTCGCTAAACATGGTGCCCGCACATGTTAGCTTCCAGTACTGTCACTTGTCAGGAGCATGGCATTATCCATAATACCTTGCAGCTGTCCAATCTCCTGCAAGTCCCTCTGTGATGTCAGCAACTCCCTAACCCTCTATATAGGGTGATTAACTTCATGGAAATGAGCAGTCAGCTGTGTGTAGTGGAAAGCAGGATCGCAGTGGGCATTTAGGGCAGAGCAGGGAGAGAAATGCAGTGAGATAGAGACAGACAGTAGAGGTTAGGATCACAGGGTATATTGTGGATGGTGGTCTGTGGGAGCTGTGAAGCCAGTATACCAAGTCACTGGGTGCTGGCTGTTCATTTTACCAAGTAGCTGAATGTGCATTTCTATTATCGATTAGTGTGTGCTTTGAAAACATTTCCTATTAAGAGGGTGGTTTGAAAAAAAAAAATCCTGTTATCAGTCAGGGGGTGTTGTGAAAACAGTTGCTACCATCAGTCAGTGAGTGCTGTGAAATCAGTGTCCATTCAAACCAGTCTGTGCTGTGGTTAAAGATAACCCAGTGTTCCTGCTCAGTGGAGTTCCTGCTTAGTCATATTACTGGATAGTAAGTTTATGTAAATCTTTACTGTACTGTCTTGAAAAACACATGTGAAAAAATAATACAAAACACATTCAAATGCCCATCAAACCTCTGTACAATAAAGTATTCAACCACTTCCATGGATTCCCCCCCACCACACACAAACACAATTAAGTTACATTAGTGGCCTTTCCCATCTATTGAGGCACCAGCAGTGGCTCTATTCCCCAAATAGATAACTTATTTGGCTACCTATTAATTTATTTAGCTCCCTCAACCATTCACACATAAATCATGCAAGGTAACCTGTCTTTCAGCAACAAATTGCTGCTGGTAGTACCTTTATAAGGTTGTTATATCACAGAGTCTATCATTCTCTGTAATATACCATATACCCCATCACAAAACATTTCTATAGCCTTATACCACTCAATAAACCATGAGAGGCGTTAACAATTTAATCAATAAGTACCCTTTGGTGAACCACTGTGCAACATCTGACTATCACTGTGCTATTGGAAAAACTCCAAGAACATTTGTTAGCCAGTCACCATGCATGTCCGTAAAAATGGGACATGAATGCTACTTTGCATGGTGAACTTAGTTGGGGCATTGAGCTGCTGTGGATAATCCATATCTGTGTTGAAAATGGCTTAATTGGTCTATCCCATGGGCCGTAAATCTAAATATGGGGTTCTGACTATGACTGTGTATTCCTTGGAGGATTATCATATTATTGGGTCAAGGGGGAACATTACTTGATATATACATTTTTTTTTTAATAAAATACTCATGGAGGGCAAATATTCACATGGGGACTTTCTTTAAAGAGACACAGACACATAATCGGCAGACATCATTTATTATCTGCCAATGGGTGACCTAGTAATTTCAGTTCTGCTGGAATATGACAGAATGCATGACAAGGAAGTGAGAGACCGCCGATCTCAGTTGTTCCAGCCAATCCAAAATGTGGATGTATGAAATCCACCACGTTGGCCTATTGTAGATTAGCCAATGTTGCAGTCCACTATTGCCTTAAATCTGTGGGAGGGTGTTATGTGACACATATGAGCATCTGAAGTGGGTAAAAAGTTTCCACGCCCTCTTCCTGAGATCCTTTAATCCTGGAAAGGAGCGAAGGAACCTATGCAAAATTAGTTTAAGCACCTGATCCATGGACAGAACATGTGTGAGCCCTCCCCGCTGCAGTGCTGACACAATGTCCCCATTAGAGATCATGACCCATCAGTTGAACTGTTACCAGACTGCAGATCACGATGGGACACTCTACGCCTACAACCTAAAAAGCGAGGCAGAGTGAGCCCATGGATTTGCCACCTACTATGCCTGGCTGTCTTCTCATTCTAATGGCCTAGAGCTGAGTGTTCAATTTTAGAAGTATAGCCTCATGTCACATGTAACCAGATCAATTTCTTCCCATATGAGTGGTGAATTCCTGAAAATAAACACACTAAGGGCCCTTCCAATGATTGCTGGCTCTGGGATCTACTGCTGGCTGCCATGGAGCTGGAAATTTGAATGATCCATTCCACAGTACCAGCCTGGCTATTATTCACGTGACCAATGGATGTTACTGGATCACAACCCTAAAAAAAGCCAGGCTATGACAGAGGAAATAATATTTAATTCAAAATTAACTTAATTAAAATCAAAATTAAATAAATTTAAATCAAAATTAATTTGACACTTGGTGACACTGTTGACACTATTGAATTGATGCCATGTAAACTAACAGGGAATACAAAGGGTGACACACAAGGGGGGTAAAACGATAAAACTTCAAGGGGGATTAGAACATGTTAAATGGTTAATTAGAAAGTTTATATATTTTAATGCCGCTGATCCACCATAGTTCACTGCTGTCCAGGGCGAAAATTGGATTTTTTTTTAAATTTGACATTTTCCAATTTTTGGCACTGTCACAACAGCTGTTGAGAAAAAAACATTACTCTCTAATAGTCCCACAATTGTAGCAAGTATAGTTTTGCTGTTTTATTGTGATTTTTTTTTTCCTAATGTACACCAGCCATCATTTTGCCCCTAATGTGTTTGTATGGAAGAACTTAACTAACCTTACCCTTATCATATTAAGCACCTGAAGGTGAAATTGAATCACAACTAAATCACAACTGTGAACCAAAACACATCACTCATCAGTACCTCACCTATTATTGGAATGATTCTAGTAAAGGGAAACTTTTTTTATACAGCAATTTTCAACTCATTAAAGACTGTAAAGAAAATGTATTACTGCTTTTGTGCTTTCCCCCCACTATTATTCTATGTTTATGCATAGGCATGCATAAGCTAGGTTTACACCTCGTCAAATTAATGGCTGTTGTTTGCCTTTAAATGGAAGCTGTCCAAAAACAAAAATGGCTACCATTTTGATGGGGTGTAAGCATAGCATAAAAGTAATGTACCTGCGATTATTATACTGTTCATCTGACTAAAAGTGAAGCAGTTTTTTTAGACTGTGAAGTTCTATTACTGTACCTTATTGTTGCTCAAAAATGTAAACATTGTGCAAAAATCTGGTGCAGCTGTTTGCCGCCTTCTGATGAGGTGTAAAATTTACTCCTGTTGGAGCTTTTGTGCAAGTAAGAAAAACTTCAAAATAAGCAAAGGTTTTTGTGCATAATAGATATATTTCTCACAAAAGAACCCTACAATAAAAGAAAGCGCACAGAAAGCCATACTACAGTTTTTAGACTGAATGATAAATTTTCCGTTTAGTTTTAGCCCCAGTGGTGAGAATGAAAATGGCAAGAATTCATGATTATTTTATAATATAGATAGAAAAATGAAAAAGAAAAAAAAAAATCACAAAAGAAAAGTTTAAAATAAAAACATTTTTTAAAATAAGTCATTTTCTGATGATACATTCACTTTGATACCCAGAAAAGATTTTTCATGATGCTTGTAACAGGCAGCGGTTGTGGACACGCTATTCTACCAAATTGGTCTGACTTTGACAAGTAGTCGTGCCTCCAGTTCACCAAATCACCTTGCATATTGATTGAAGTCAAGATTTAGCAAAAATGATACTGAGGGCAAAGGTAACAAAATAACCTTCCCCCATGCTATAGGAACATAGTAGAGTCCTCTAACCTGCTGTTTCCTTTTATAACGACAAAGTCCTTAAATACAAAATGAAGACCATAGATTGTAGTATAACCAAGAATAAAGCAATGTAAAGTGCACTTCTTCTTCTTGTTCTCCCCACAGTACTGTAGTGAAACCCACTTCTGACAAACACAGTGTATCTGCACATCTTCTTTGTTGATCCTCATATTCTATTTATATGGGCTCGACATATTGTTTTGTGCAATTTTTCCGTTTCTGTACTTAATCCTGCAAAGATGTGTTTTCTATTGTTGTGTTTTATGTTTAGGTGATTCACCATATTCTATTATTTATCAGCACAATAAAGCTTTTATACTTTCCACGGACACATTAAATGTATTTAATTGCAATAAGCAATATAAATGCGCAATGTAGCCTTTTCCTTTGCTTTTCTTTTGTTTTCAGCCACTATATTAAAAGCCTCATGTATTTCTCTGTCAGAAGTAAAAAGAACATAATCATGATATTTCACTGACCCCCATCTTCAGTTCTGAGTCATCTTCAGTGCACATTAACACAGCTTTGTGTTACTAGTTGCAATAATTAAAGAATTTCTTTAGAACATTTTCTCATTTTAAATAGGTAAGAGAGTGTTTTGTCTCAAACTTTTAGGTGAAAAATTATGACCTTTGTTTCTCCTTGAGAAAATCTTTACCTGTTTCATAAAGTGATATATGTGTGCAGTTGAGGTTAACTCTTTTCTGACCTGGCATATATTTATTTTCACAATTCTTATTGTAGTACATGACCTGTTCAGGATTAACCCCTAGCCGACTAAGGATGCACCGGTACGCCCTGGAAGTCTGTCTTCAGACAACCCTGGGCGTATTGCTACGTCTTGAGCTATGAAGCGCACTCCAGAACGGAGCATGCTTCATAGGAGGTGGGGGCCGGCTGCAGTGAGCAACCCGCCCTCACCGTTAATGACAGGCTGCAGCAATCGCGATGAAAGGCGTAAATGAAAAGAGCGAAAAAACGTCCGATCTTCACAACTATGGTATTAATAAAAACTAGAGATCATGGTGGAAAAAATGACACCACATACAGCCCGTAGGTGAAAAAATAAAGCAGTTATAAGCGTCACAATAGGGCCATTTTATAAAAAAAAAAAAAAAAAAAATATATATATATATATATATATATATATATAACATTAGTAAATCGGTGTAAACCTGCATATGGTTGTGTTTGGGCTGACCTATAGAGTAATAGTATCATGTCGCTTTTACCGTATAGTGCATTACGCAGACACAGGAACCCCCCAAACGTTACCATACTGCAGCATTCTTTTTAACAATTTCACCAATCTATATCTTAATAAATAATAATTTTGGGGTTCCACCATACATGTTATGGTAGAATAAAAGACACCATTACAAATTACAGCTACTCCTGTAAAAAAACAAATCCTTATGTAACGCCTGGAGTCGTGGATCCACTGAACCGTCACTAGCAATGGCACTAACCTCACCAGGGAGCGGAGTCTAAGGGGCCTCTGGCTTTCACCAGAGCCCGCCGCAAGGCGGGAAGGACTTGCTGCGGCAGGCGACCCCCAGGTCACTACCCCTGGCTTGGTTGCTAGTGACGGCAGGCGAGGCGTGGCAGGAGCAGTAGGCAGGAGGCAGAGGTCTGTAGGCTTAATCGCAGGTGGCGGACAGTACTCAGGAACAATAGGAAGGCAGCGGGCAGGAACTAGGGACAAGGACTGCGGACAGGAACAAGGAACAAGGACTGAGGTCAGGAACAACAGGGAGCTGGGCCAAACGCTATGGGAAGCATGTAGAGGCTCCAACACCTGTGGTGGGGCATGCTGGGATTAAATAGGGAGTGGTTGGTGCAACTACCAATTAAGGGCCGACTGGCCCTTTTAATCTGAGGCAGCCGGTGCGCGCGCGCCCTAGGAGGCGGGGACGCGCGCGCCAGCCGGCACAGACGGAGTCAGGAGCGGGGCGAGGGAAGGCGCCCCCCCCGGGGCCGAACTAGCAGCAGCGCCGTGTCCCTGCACATGGACCCCGGCGACTGCATGAGGCAGAGGCAAGTTGCGGCGGCGGCCCGGAGCATGGGACGCCGCCGCAGCCATGACACCTTACATGGCCCTGTAGATAGAAAACTGAAAGTGTTAGAGCTCTGAAAATTTGCGTGGTCCACTGGGTAATTTTGGGCATCCTTCCCAAACACTTGGTTGTACTACTTTTGGCACCATTGTCAGCCTCCAAGTTTTTTCTTTTTTTTAGCCATCTGTGGGCTTCTTGAACTTTTCTTCTGGTAGTTTTTTTTTTATTTTTTTTGTTTTTTACACCTCCACCGCAGTTTGCAGTTTAGCTCTTAAATGTCTGTAGGGTTCCTTTTCCCTTTAGTAGATTTTAGCTCTCTTTAAAGAACTTCATTTGAATTAAAGTGGTTTCCTAGGCAAAATGGATTGTTTGGCTGAGCTGCTGTTGCACTTCACCACCACTATACAGTTAATGGAGACAAACTTGTACTTGTGTTTCTTTTCACTATGTACTTTAGGCGCCTAACAACTGATTGCCATGAGTGTCAATGGAGCCGCATCATAGAGGGGCAGGGGTTTCCCTCTATGAAATGCAGAGAAGAGATCAGCGTCATTCCAACGCTGAGCCCCGGCTGGCTCAGCACACTGGAGATCTGGCCACTAGACACCAGGGAAGGGGCTGAAAAGCACAGTTAGATGCAGCTGTCATGTTTGACAGCTGCATCTAAAGGCCCTATTCCATGGAACGATTATCGTTCATAAACTCACTCCAACGACCGCTCATTAACGATCACTAAACATTTTTTTCAGTGAATGATAACACATAACACACATGGGAACATGAACGATATATGAAGTGTAACGATTATTTTGCGGTCCTTACATGGTCCTTTAAAATGTTCACCGGGGTGATCATGACCATACGACACACCTACTTTTTTAAAACCTTTTTATGAACAACTGAAAGGGGTTAAAGATCTTGACTCCTTTTTGACCAAATAAAAACAGTTGTGTGCTTTGGGTCATTATCGTGTTGTAGGACCCATTTACTTTTACACAAGCATTTGCATTTTACATTTGCAAGCATGTTTTGCTCTAAAATGCGCTGATGCATGTCCTGAAGACCGAGAGGCAGCAAAGCAGCCGAGACAGACTTTTTTTTTTAGGCTTATAGGCTTTCTCGGCTATAAACAATTCTTGTATGCATTGCAAACAGCCTATTTTGATTTCATCTGTACATAGAACATTTTCTCAAAAGGAGTGTTGTTAGTTTCTGTAACTTTTGGTGAAGTTCATTTGCTCTTGCTTTTTGTTATTTCTTAAGAAAGAAGTTCTACTTTCTTTCACACTTAGCATTTTTACAGGTTAAGGCCATAGTCACACACAGTAAATGAATAGCGGTCGCACAAAATTGACCTGTTAATTATTCTGTGTGGTCGCAGAGAACCTTGGCCGTAGTGTGGTGTCCTAATACGAGTATTACAAATATATATACACCCTTCACAAAAGTCTGTACTTATTGTATTATTGTGGTGATGAAAGAAGTACAAACGTTCACCACTAGATGTCGCTATATTATAGATATACAAGGAAGCTGCACAGCTGAAGGATTGTAAAAGATTATTTTTTACCTGTTTGTCACCTGAATCTGTAGACTATTAGGAGTCCTGTTTTCTTCTTTCCTATGATCTCCCTCCTTTCTTCTTCTGTTGCACTCTTTCACCCACTCACAGCGCACTTTACATGCTGGGAGGAAGTAAGTCACATGGGTGGAGGAGGAGCATGAGACTTTCATTCTGGACATTGTGGAGGAAGGACGCCAGCTTGATAGCTCTCCACATTGGTCCCTGGCCTTCTACCAGGTACCCGTGCCTCAGTTCAGTAACAACTTCTTCACTAGTAATGCTATACAGCACTATGCACTATTAAACTCCTCTAAGGAGAGGAAAAGCCAGAGACAACTTCAACCCATGCCGTGGACAAGGAGAAGTCACAGAACTAGGAACTGATCCAGACACAGCAAAGTTGCAGTAAGCCGAGGAAATCTGTCTCGCAGTGTGGGTGTCAGCAGGGAACTCTCAGCATTCCGCTCAATCCAGGTAACAAGGTCTGGGGCCTGTGTTACCTATTAGGAAGGTTCAGTCGAGTCAAGTGGGTATAAGGTAGTGTGAAGACTATTTCAAGATCAATACACGGGCACAGGTGTTCTTCTTCTTTTAAGTATTCTACCACATCCTCCAACACCCCGGCAGAGCACAGTACTCCATGGGTTGAGACTCTCACAGAATCCTCCTCTCCGCTGCTCTGCTTCTTGTAACACTCAGCACAACCAACCAACACAACCAACTTTATCCTACACTGCACTTCAACTACAGATCTGTTAGTTGTATAGTCAAATACTTATTGGGAACTTTGTCAAGTGTGTTTCAAGTGCTCTATTTAACCCTTAGGTGACCCTGGACGTACCGGTACGTCCAGGGCCGCCTCACCGCGTTTAGAGGGGGGCCGCACAGCGGCCGCGCTCTGACCCGCCGCGGTCCCAGGTGCCGCTCGTAGCCCGGGCCCGCAGGTATTAGCGGGCACGGTCCGATCGCCTTGCCCGCTAATACAGTAATCGGAGGCAGCTGTCAAAGTTGACAGCTGAATCCTATTACCGAATGTAGCCGTTCCCTGGTGTCTAGTGGGGAGGATCCAGGACAACATCCCGGAGGAGCGATCCACACATCTTACCCCTTCCGGGGTCAGTTCGTCAGGGGTCAGGTCAGCCATTACGGCGCTGATCCCGGCTCAGCACCCGATTGCTTCCGGCTGCAGCAACCGGAAGCAATCAATGTGCCTATTCCATGGATCTGTGCTGCATATCTATGCAGCACAGATCTCAATGAGAGATCTGTGCACTTATACTAGAAGTCCCCCAGGGGGGCTTCTAGTATAAGTGTAAAAGTTAAAATAAAAGTGTCATTAATAATAAAAAGCCCCCTCCCCTAATAAAAGTCAGAATCACCCCCCTTTTCCCATGTTATAAATATAAATAAACAAATCAATAAATAAATAAACATGTTTGCTATCGCCGCGTGCGTAATAGCCTGAACTATTAATTAATCACATTCCTGATCTCGCACGGTAAATGGCATAAGCACCAAAAAATCCCAAATTGCTAAATTGCGCATTTTTGGTCGCATCAAATCCAGAAAAATTGTATTAAAAAGCGATCAAAAAGTCACATATGCGCAATCAAGGTACCCATAGAAAGAACACATTGATGCGCAAAAAATTACACCTCACACAGCCGCATAGACCAAAGGATAAAAGCGTTATAAGCCTGGGAATGGAACGATTTTTAGGAACATATATTTGTTAACAATGGTTTTAATTTTTTACAGGCCATCAGATACAATAAAAGTTATACATGTTACATATCGTCGTAATCGTAATGACTTGAGAAACATATATAACAAGTCAGTTTTACCTCAGGGCGAACGGCGTAAAAACGAAAAAAAAAAAAAAACAAATAAAAGAAATGCTTTTTTTTTTCAATTTCACCACACTTTGAATTTTTTTCTGGTTTCGCAGTGTACTTTATGCAAAAATTCAGCCTGTTATTGCTTAGTACAATTAGTGACGCAAAAAATAAGGGCTCATATGGGTTTCTAGGTGAAAAAATGCAAGTGCTATGGCCTTTTAAGCACAAGGAGGGAAAAACGAAAACGCAAAAATTGAAATTGGCAGGGTCCTCTAAGGGTTAAAGAAACCTCATATTGTTTAAGCTGTATTACCTGCTGCACATTTACAAGTAGTAAACCATCTCAACTATATTCAAAAGACCTACCGACACAGCACACATTGCAACCTTGGGACATTCTCCCCTTTCTCTGGGTGTCGGGTCCTATCATCCGGGAGGGTCACTATACCACTCTGGTTATCCGTGACATAATCCCAAGGGACCCGGCAGGACACTGACCACAGGGGAAAAGGGTACAACCAGCCTTCAAAACTAAAAGCAGACATGCCATCACACCTGCGTGCCCTCCAGGCACTGGCTTCACGAGATAACTGTATTTCGGCCAACCACCACAGGAGTGGTGTCACACTTCAGCACCTGGCAGGTGATATAACATCACACCGGGGGTACACCACATATACAGTGCGTATACACTACGGCTGTGGTTCCATAGGCTGCAATGTAATCTTTGGCTGTTATTAACCCTTTAAGGACATGGCCCATTTTCGTTTTTACGTTTTCGGTTTTTCCTCCTTGTGTGTAAAAGGTCATAGCACTTGCATTTTTCCACCTAGAAACCCACATGACCCCTGGGGTAAAACTGACTTGTTATGCATGTTCCTCAAGTCGTTACGATTAAAACGATATATAACATGTATAACTTATATTGTATCTGATGGCCTGTAAAAAATTCAAACCGTTGTTAACCAATATACGTTCCTTAAAATCGCTCCATTCCCAGGCTTATAGCGCTTTTATCCTTTGGTCTATGGGGCTGTGCGAGGTGTCATTTTTTGCGCCATGATGTGATCTTTCTATCGGTACCTTGATTGCGCATATACGACTTTTTGATCGCTTTATATTACATTTTTCTGGATTTGATGCGGCCAAAAATGCGCAATTTTGCACTTTGGGATTTTTTTGCGCTGACGCCGTTTACCGTACGAGATCAGGAATGTGATTAATTAATAGTGATTACGATTACGATTACGCACGCGGCGATAGCAAACATTTATTTATTTGTTTACTTTTATTTAAAACCTGGGAAAAGGGGGGTGATTCAGACTTTTATTAGGGGAGTGGGCTTTTTACTATTAACAACACTTTTTTTTTTTTTTTTACACATATACTAGAAGCCCCCCTGGGGGACTTCTAGTATATACACTTGGATCTCTCATTGAGATCTCTGCAGCATAGATATGCTGCAGAGATCCATGAGATCGGCACTCGTTTGCTTTCGGCTGCTGCAGCCGAAAACGAACGAGTGCCGAGCCGAGGACGGCGCCATCTTGGACGCGTCCCCGGCCGGCATCAGTAACGGAGATCGCTCCTCCGGGATCGCTCCTCCGGGATCGCTCCTCCGGGATCGCGGCACTTCAAAGCGGGGCCGCCGCGCGGCCCCGCTTTGAAGTGCAAGTGAGGACATATGACGTACGCATATGTCCTATGTCCTTAAGAGGTTAAACAACGGCCGTTATTTCAACCTGCACCACCGGCCGTTGTTTAATAATAAAATAAATAGTTTGAACATGCCCCCAAAAAACATCACACTAGTCTGTAATTCAGATAAAGTTTGGTGGTTGCAGGTGTCATATTGCAGACAAACTTTTGTATTTTTTTTTTTTCTTCATCATTTATACACTTTTAAGCGCTATTCACACAATGTCTTTTTTGGGCAAAATAACAACCATTGTTTGATAATAACGTCCGCGAAAAATGTTTGACCATTGTAAAATAAAGGCCATTATTTTGCATAAAAATATGTTGTGTGAACATAGACTCAATCACATCCTATGAAGAGAGATAGAGACAGTTCAAATCTCATGCAAAAAAAACCCAGTACTTTCACAAGGCACTCATTCGTCGTAGATGTACATCCTAAGTTTATGACTTACAAGCAAACAACTAGTGATTCGTTAGCAAAAGCAACACTATCAAAATCCTACTAAAAAACTTTAACTATCCCAGCTTTTTCTGCTTATGCTACATGTTATCACTTAGCAGTGAAACCTGCACAATAGGGTTCTCTGCTGTGTAACTGTATCTAAAAAGTGTGAAACAATTTTAGAAAAACACTTTTGGGAAAGGGGGAAAAAAAGAAAGAAAGAAAATTGTAAAAACTTGAATACCCCCCTATCTACAGTTCATAATACCACAATAAGGTTCAGAGAATCCGGAGAAATCCATGTAGGGATTCACAGTCAATTATCAAAGCCGACAACAGTGAATGGTTATGATCTATCTAGACAGGGCTCAGGTACACTTTTAGAAATCAATCTGTAAATCAAGTCTGTGAACACACCATACAATGAAATCCATAAAATACCACCACTAAAATGTAACCCCTTGGAAAGAATGGAACTTTTAGAGCAGTGCATTCTGTAAATGATAGTCTGTACAATATTATGAGTAATGTAAAAGGAGGGAGAGGCGCTATGACTCAAGTGATAGATAAAACTTATAGGTGCCAAGTGACAATGATAAACATTATAATCCATTTCCCGACATCACTTCTTGCTAATAGTTATTGTAGTAATAGTTATTAGCCAAATTACTTTGCATATACAAGGGCAGGATATTTCCAAGTTATGGACTATTGGAAGCTATGGCAAGGGAATTTTACTGCCTGCCTCTCTCTGTGGAGTGCAATCTCTTAAAACACTGTTATTGTAAGCCTTTACCACTGAATGAGAGTGAGCGGGCAAGTGGAGGGAGGGGGAGGGCAGCGGGAGCTGCGGAAGGGGCTGCCTAGGCAATTGTAAGATTTTCAAGGCAGCCCATAGAAGATAGCAGCGGTCTGATGGTGCTGCTCCTACCAAACGGATCATCATTAGGCTGATCGTTTGTATTTTAACCTGTTGGAAGACAATGATCAGCCAACATCATGCATGTCGGCTGATTGTTGCCTTCTACTACACAAAAAAATTATCAGCCGTAACGGACTGAATACGGCCAATAATGGCTTTGTGTAATAGGGCCTTAAGTATGGACATCTTGTTGCTGTGGTTGCCCAAACCCCACTATTGTAATCCACCCCCTATTAAAGCCTTCAACAGTAGATAATATCAACACCCTTTAGCCCCACATATCACAGCTACAATAACTCAGAAAACAGACAATTTATAAGAAAATATCAGGAAGCGGCCGGCTCCCTGTGCCTCCAGAGCATGCGGTCGGCCTCCTGACAACAATGTCTCTGGCAACCAGCCCGGTCTGATGCAGGCATCAATGACGACCCGGCTGGTTACTAGAGGCGCAGCAGTGCTTTCCACTGATGTAGACAAGGCTGAGGTTTCAACGCCCTCTCCCCCACCCTGCCTATTGGCATAAGGTGTTAACCATTTTAATCAATCTGACTGACACCAGTCAGCTGTCAGAACACTCCTGCGGCTGGGACCTTAGGCTTTATAAATATCCTATACTTGCCTCAGTTCCTTGCCTGCGATAAAGCCTCAGACCCTGAGTTCCCTCTTGACCTAGCATTTGTTCCTGGATTTATTCTCTAGCATTTTGACTTTCTGACTTTTGACTTCTCTTTTGTATACGTTTTCTGTACTGCATTGCCCATTTGTGTTTTACATGGACTTCTGACCCTGTTTTATTGTGTTTTTGTCTGTCTTGCCTTCATTCAGTGTTTTTACTTATACAAGTTAGGGACTGTCGACCAGTTGTCCGCTGCCACCTAGGGCAGTTGAGGCAAATAGGCAGGGACAGCGGGGTGGGTGCTAGCGTTAAAGCTGCACCTTTGTTTTGTTGCTCAGTTCCCTACTCTAACACAAATCCTATTTACATACCCTTACTTATTCACTGTAGCCAACTGCCAGGGGGCAATTTCTGCACACCACTGGGGCTATATTCATCGGTACACAGTTAGCTCCTCCTACAAGTGGTTGCAAGAAGTTTTAAAAAGATATTTAAAATAAGTATGTAAAGAGAAGCGGGTATATAAAGCTGTGACCTCCTTAGAGATATTTTATAAAGATAATCAGCACAGAGCTGCCTTCTATTTATAAGCTGTCAGTATTTAAAATTAGAGCAGTGGCAGACCTTCTTGGTTGGTAATTACTTTTATAGTTCAGGTATTTATGGCTTTATTCGCAAACCTTGTGTGACATAAACTGCAGCGCAAGATGTCAAAGCTATTTAATTATAACTAAATGAATATAAATTCTGAATTAATAAGGTCAATCTAATATGGATGGATTATAAACTGGGTAATGGCTCCAGATGCAGGTAGCCAAATTAGCTCTGCAGAGTGGACCTCCAGGACCAGGGTGTCCTATGAGTTTTTGTGTGAGGACAAATCGGATAAAGGTTAAATGACATGAGTAGTAATGATAACCGGTGAACATCAAGTATTCTTCATAATCTGCATAGGGAATATGCACAAGGTGAATACATACATGGATGTGGTTTAAACAGTAGGAATTATCTTGATAGAATAATTATTCCCTTGTAATTATGTCTGAATTGGCATCAAATGATTGTGAATAATCGCTAACCTTCTGTGTGACCTTTATTATCAATGTACCTGCTGCATCACATATGGTTGCGAGGAAAATAAACTGATTCCTATTGGAATTACTTTGATTTCTGCAATGATGATTAATTAAAAAAAAATGTTGTTTTTTGTTTTTTTGTAGGCTGATCATAGACAAACACAATCTAATTAAACTAATACACAAGTAATTGTACCATTTATATAAATTATTGAGCATATTGAGTAAACATCCACAGTGCAAATAGAGTCACAGCAAAGACAGAAAGGGTCCCAGAATAGTATCCAGTGATGTTTTTGTTCTGTCCACCATAAGATGCAACCAAGTCAAGCATGTCAGAATATATTTAGGAATGAAGGTTCCAAAAGATGGGTATTGGGAGTGTTGCAGTCAATGCTCTGTTTTAAACTCTTTCTTATACTAAATAAACTCTTACTGAAATCTTGCAACATTTTCCCCTGTAAATCCATAGAATCAGCCAGTGGCAATAGAGAAAAGTTTATAAAGCAGTGTTTTATACTGACATGTTAGAAAGAAGTAGGTCAGTCATCGAGGAGCTATACAAGTTATCTGTAACATAGTCCTTTATTAGAGTAACAGCTATAACTCAACTTCTTTGAAGCCAAGGAAAAAAAGGTAGTCTGAAACAATGATGGCAGGAACAAGATCTAAAAGCCATATACTGTACTAATGAACACTACTGACTGCTTGCAGACTGTACAACATTTATAGACATACTGTAGGGTGGGTTTAACTCTGTTGAGGCATTTCTAATGTCTCTTCTATGAAAAAATCATGCAGCTACAGGAAAGGATAGATATCTGTTAGAGACAGGCATACTCCCTATAGAAAAAGAAGAGACCTTTCCAACTGCTACTGTAAATAGAAGGATAACTAAATGGGAAATAAAGGGTGGGTGGGAGGCCCTTAGCTTTCAAAGTCACATGTAGAGGGAAATGATTCCTCCACTCCAAACCCTGGGTGAATACGGGAGCAGGTCCAAGATAGGCAAGAAGGAATAAAATAAGTATTTATTAAAATAACAGCATGTTTTGAAGTCGTGTCGACTTCAAAACACGTTGTGCTTTTAACCCTTAGAGGACTTGGCCAATTTCAATATTTGCAATTTTTGTTTTTCCTTCTTTTTCACCTAGAAACCCACATGAGCCCTTATTTTTTGCGCCACTAATTGTACTTTGCAATGACAGGCTGTATTTTTTTCATTAAGTACATTGCAAAAGCAGGAAAAAATTCAATGAGTGGTAAAGTTGAAAAAACAAACAAAAAAAATGCATGTCTTTTATTTGGAGGATATTTTTTTACGCCATTCGCCCTGGGGTAAAACTGAAACTGTAAAACTTGTTCGTCAAGTTGTTACGATTACAACGACATGTAACATATATAACTTTTATATAATGTTATGCCTTGTAAAAAATTCAAACCATTGTTAACAAATATATGTTCCTTAAAATCGCTCTATTCCCATGCGTATAACGCTTTTATACTTTGGTCTATGGGGCTGTGTGAGGTGTTATTTTTTGCGGCATGATGTTTACTTTCTATTGGTACCTTAATTGCACATATATGACTTTTTGATCACTTTTTATTACAATTTTTATGGATTTGATGCAACCAAAAATGCGCAATTTTGCACTTAGGGATTTTTTTGCGATTGCGCCGTTTACCGTGTGAGATCAGGAATGTAATTAATTAATAGTTCGGGCAATTGCACGCGGCGATACCAAACATGTTCATTTATTTATTTATTTATTTATTTTTATAACATGGGAAAAGGGGGGTGATTCACTTTTATTAGGGGAGTTTTTTTTTTAAATTATTAATGACACTTTTTTTCCCTTTTAAACATATACTAGAATCCCCCCTGGGGATCTCTGCTGTATAGTAATACAGCATAGATTAATGAGATAGGCACTGGATTGCTTCCGGCTGCTGCAGCCGGAAGCAATCGAGTGCCGAGACAGGATCAGCACCAATACAGCGCAGACCCCAGCCCGAGCTGGATATGTGGATCGCTCCTCTGGGACAACGTCCCAGAGGAACAATCCACCCCACTAGACACCAGGGAACGGCTGCATAAGGTAATCGGATGCAGCTGTCATCTTTGACAGCTGCAAACGATTACCTAATTAGTGGGCACGTCGATCGGACGGATCCATGCGGCACCCAGGACCGCGGCGGTTCAGAGCGCAACTGCCGCACGGCCCCGCTCTGAACACCTGTAGGCGGCCTGGACGTACAGGTACGCCAAGGGTCGTCTAGGGGTTAATAAATTCTTATTTTATACATTCTTGCCTATCTTGGACCTGTCCCTGTATTCACCCAGGTTTTGGAGTGGAGGAATTATTAACTATTAGTATCCTGTTTGGCTCCTGGGAATGGCTGTGGTTCACATACATTTTACTACTGAGTGTTGTGCCTTGCATTTGAACAACTACATCAGGTAGAAGTCTCCCATTTATTCTCTTGCATTGCTTTATCCTTTGCAGACATCACACCACAGAGTGCTCTTCACATTTGTATTTACACAGATTCTTATTTGACTTGATCTTGAGTTAGAACCTTTTTTATTCTCCAGAGCTGCTCTCTTTATTCTGCAAATTCTGCAGAGCTGAAATCTCCCAGAATTCCTTGCCACCTGGAATTTTTCACACAGGCTTATATTATATATAGTATCTGTATACAAATGTGTTATTCCTCAGCTTTTCTTATCACTCTGCAGATCCAAAATGTTTGTCACATGATGTATCAGCTCAGGGGAAATATGCTTTAGTGATACTTTGCCAGGAAATGCATATGCTATATGTGTGAGTGTGGTCCCCCAGTGGTTGGGATGTGAATGGTCAGGCATGTGGGTTAGAAGGAAAAATTAGAAGCACACAGTCCCTTTAATATAAAGGGGGGATCAGGTCACATATGCTGAGCTGTGGCAGAAGACTGGGCAAGAACAGAACTAGTGGTGAGCAAAGGAATGCCACCAGGTGCCATTTAATTTGTTGGTTTACCTAAGTACTATCTAGCAAAAGTTTGGAGGTGTTCATAATAGGTTGTTACTTCAGAAAAATACAGATCTCATTTCACACACCAAGCCATTGTGGCTGCTTTGCCTTAAAGAGAATGTACCATCAGGTACATTCGCTTTAATATGACTCACGGATAGAACGGCGCTGGCATGGGGAAGCTGGTGCTGCGGTCCAGTTTTTGAACCGTGGCCCCGTGTACGGCACTGTTCTATCCACTGGTACCGGACCCCCAGTGCTTTAGCCCGGCCCGGTACCCATGGATAGAACAGCACCGTACTTAATGGTATTACAGCAAATGTACATGATGGTGCATTTGCTTTAATGACTGCAATTACCTGAGTGTATTTTAAAGGAAAACTATCAGCAGGTGAGAAGAATATCACCTGCTGATAGCAGGTGTGCTGAGGATGAAGGTATGTCCCTTACCTTCATCCTAGGTGCCATTCATGTGCCATTTGTTATGAAATCCCCATTCCTACATAGCATATCCCCTTCAGTCTGGGGCTTGCATCAGGGGTCAGGACCGTGGGGAGTAATCTCTTCACAGCTGTGACCCCTCTCTCCCCAGACAGAGTGCTGCATGTATGTGCCCACACATGCCCTTCTCATTCCTTCATGCTCCCAGAAGTCTCTGTCAGCCCTTGTATTTCCCATCCTCTCCCTTCCTGTTATAATGTGCCTGCACTAACACTTAGCTATACACACTGCTGATATAATGTGCCTGCACTCACACACAACTGTACACACACTCAGCTATCCCCTATGCTGTTATAATGTGCCTGCGCTTACACCCAGCCATTCGCACGGCTAAATAGAGAAGTTTCTATCACTATCCTCCTGCACTGTTCTGTGATTCTCACTTCCTTATTGGTCCATGCTGAGCACGCACCCCTTCCCTATTGCTGTCATGTGACCACAAAGACCTCTTACAGCCGCCCTGCTTCTCTATTCTAGCCTGTTGTACAAGGCTACTGCATTATGGGGATCTGTAGTTCCTTCCTGTATCTACAAACTGCTGCTGTTATTTTTCAGGTTTATACAGTTACTATACATCATAATCCACATGCTGATTGCTATACTGTACAGTAACTTATAATAAGTAAATAATATGACATATTCAGATGTTTCTAAATGTTTGTTTCATTTGTTTTACATGTTAATATATATATATATATATATATATATATATATATATATATGTGTGTGTGTGTGTGTGTGTGTGTGTGTGTGTTTACGAGTGATTTGGATTATAAGCGCGGTCCCTGAACGAATTATGCTTGTAATCCAAGCCACTACTTTATTATATTCATTGATCCAGCACAGTAGAGTTCTTTGCCAGTACATTTCGTAATTTAGCTTAAATTCCACGTTTTCTTTTTATAAAGCCCAGAGGTGTATTTTGTATCTAAATATGCTGGCAAAAAATAAAGGGGCTTGTTGACAATCCCCCAATCCCGCATATAGTAATTGCAGACAGCAAAAAAAAAAAAAAAAAAAATTAATAGAATGTAAAGATGTTCTCTAATTTGGTTAAATGCCCAATAGAGGTCACCTGACAATAAGCCTCTTGGTCCTGTTAAAACTGTTTAGACTATTATGGCTATATGGATAATGTCCATAAGTTGCTTTATACTGCAAGCTTCAGATATCTTGAAGATTTCAGCTGCAGCTTGCAATGCTGGCTCTTCCCTATACAACCTTACCCTGCATACATACAGACAAGTTCAGTAAATGTAATGTCATTGATTGGCAGAAATTCTAAATGTATGTGACACAAACATAAGTTTTCGAAGTTGTTCAGATCTCAGCCTTGAATCCAAATCTGAAACTAGACATGTGATATACAGCTGCTGATTTGCCATTTCCTAGCTGTCTTCTGTCTAATTTGTTGACTACACAATGTTAGGAACACTGGATTTACTGATCTTCACACCATAATTTAAGTTTGTAACTAACAATTAGCGGATGAAAGATGTCAACAAATAGAACGTACTGTATAGTATTAATCACTGCAGGGGCTGCCATAATTATTCCTGTCTCTGCGTGAAGAGGAAAAAAATCAGGACTGTGGAATATTGATCTAACAGCTTGCAAATACCACTAAGATGGCAGGAAGAGTACAGTAAAAAGAAAGCAAAAATTACAGCCTAAGAAGAAAATTACAAGTTTTGGCAATTTCTGTCAAATCGCTATACTTGTTACAATGTCTGGATCTTTCTTTGTTCCTTTGTGTTGCTTATTTTATTTTGTATTTTGAGATTGAATTCCAAGTAATTACATATTATAGTTCACAGTTTGATGACGTGAAACACAAGAATTTTTTTTTAAAAGAAAACATTTCTAACTCCTTTGTGCTTGAGCCTTGGCTTGACATTATGACTGGACTTTGAAAGTCATAACTTTATAATCTGCTGTCAACATGGTTGCAAAAGAGTTTATTTTCTGAAGAATGAGTTGAATTTTAATAGCAATTTGGGGGGATTTGTTAAAAATATTGAAGACATTTTAGATATTTTCGGGGCAGAAGGGGAGAACTGACTTTTGAATTTTTTATTTTTTTTTGCAGAATACACTGTGCAGTAGAAATTACATTTATTTTTATTTTATTTTCCAGACAAGTACAATCGCAAAGCACCAATAAAGGCCAATGAAAAGCATTAACAAATATTTGGAATACATTAAAATCAATGGGATAATAGACGTCCAATGTACACAGTGTATTAAATAACATATGTTTGCACAGATATCAAAACAATAATCAAGACAATTATTTACGGACATCTTTTGCAAACATTGCAGATTGTTTTTTAGTTGTTCACACAGTTCTTTTAAACATCCTTTCACCATTTATACCTGACCTGGGGATGTCGGAGCCATGGTACTTTGTTTGGACTGCCAGTCAGTTTTGTGAACAACGTCGGTTTATTACTGAGCATTGGTTGGGCATAAAGCACTGCAGGTGGGCCAGCCGGCCCCCACTGTAATGATCTCCCCTCTGTGACGCGGCCCTATTGATTCTAACATTTCAAAAATATTTATTAAACAGGATTTTTAAGATTTTTACATGCAGTGTTAAATGCAAATCTGTTAGCATACAGTCGCAGGTGAAGTCGAACATAGGCATTAATGACCAAGGAATCAAAATATGCTGATCTTACTAAAACAATAAGAGTAATACTGGTAGATAATAAGAGGAGCTGGTTAGATAAGGCTCAGGAACAGGGACAAACTGACAAACATATATGCCTAGGCCAGAGGGTAATGCTGGCAAGGGGCGGAACAAGACAGACCAACATTCAATCAAGTGGCTGAGCTAGGCTAAAATAGTAGGTTATAGTAGCTTATGAGCACATTGCAGGGAAGAATAGTGCAAGGAGCTGTATGGCAGGTCAGAAAGCCCCATAGTCGCTTTGTAGAGATGTAGCGTTTCGGTTTTGTCAAGGAGTAATGGCATGTCACAGCACACTTAGACATTACACAAACGAAACATCAAACATAAAAATTAACAGACAATTGCGAGTTTGCAGGCAGGGAGGTGTCAGCCCAGATCGCATTAACAAGACACCAAAACATATTTAACTGTAGGTCAAACTAGTAGGCATGCAGAAATGAGTAGGAGAACGCATAATATGAGAAGATCACTGTATGGAGCTAATATTTCAAACACCGTTTAAGTCGCAGAATCGGCATACAAAGAACATAAACAAACAGACGTAGCATCACGGATAGCATCATTCTGCTATCTCATAGTAACGACCTGTGGGAGGGCCTATAAAGTTCAGTTGATGTCGAAGTATAAATCAGACCCAGCGAAATAAGTCTGCTGAATAGGTAGCTCAATTAAGCAGAAACACCTTCTATTATAAAGTCAATGTCATGAACAGCTGGATTGCAAGAGTTCAAATGGTCGAAGATGAAGGCCAATGGGGCAGCAAATTCCAAGTGCGGATCAAAGTCAATCCTTCCTCCAAGGTCCGGATTACCCAAGCCTGGCCGGGGATCTCCAAGTGTATGGGATACGTGTGTCCCTCAGAGCGGTAGTCACCAGAGCTAGCGATTTCCTCCAACGCATGATGGCAGCGGAAAGGTCTAGATACACAGAGATCATTTTGTATCGGGCAGGTTTAAGCACTGCTAGTAAAGCAGATTTAACGTGCAAATGGCACAATTGTATCCCTGGGACAGTCAGACGGTATACTGGCATGCTTGGGGAGCCTACGCACCCAGTCCACCGTTATTTCTCCCGCGGAGCACTCCGGAAGCATAGGCTTAATAAAACGCTGAACGTAACCAGACAAATCAGGGATAGCTATGTCCTCCGGAATACCTCGCACTTTGATATTGTTGAGCCTGGAACAATCGACCATAAATGTCAAAGTGTCCTGTAGTCACTTTGAGTGTCCAGGTCTTTATAGGAGGTGGAGAGGGAGGCACATGTGTCAGCTAGTGAGAGAGACAATGCAGTCTCAAGTCTATTGATTGGGAAAGGCCACAGCCACAGCTTGGGAAAGGCTCTCCAAGATTGAGTCTTTAAAGGCCCCCAGTATCTGTTTTAAAGATGTTAAAGTAAGTGTGGTGTCCCCATCGGGTGCAGCAGCCAAGCAGGCTGAGTCCGATGAAACAGGGGTGTTGGAGCAGGCTGAGTCCGATGAAACAATGGTGTTGGTGACAGGCAAGGAGCCAGCATAGATCGTCTCCCAGATGTAGGCAAGGAAAGTTGCTGAACTTTCAGATCTAGCGGACGAGGTTCATAGTTCTTCTTCCCCTCCTTTCTGCCCTTCTTAACCCGTAGGAGAGGTTTCACATAAAGACTCTGAGTTTGTGTGTTAAAATACCTCGGAGGTTGTAGTTGAGCCGCAGATGAAGGCAGGGAGGGAGCTTGTCCCGCTAGATCTCTGTTTGCAGTGCTGGAGGGGTCGTAGCCGTTCAATGCTGCGTTGTAGCCGCCATCTTGCTTGCTAGCTGCTGCAAAGGGAGCCTTAAAGGGGTAGTGCGGCGGTAAAGAATTATTGACAGAATAACACACATTACAAAGTTATACAACTCGTCTCCGATCTTCAGTCTGCAATGTCGTCTTCGGACGGCCCGGCCGAATCCCTCCGAGCGTCCTGAGTGCTGGCCGCCCTCTTCAGCGTCATCAGATGCTCAGCCACGATTGGCTGAGCACAGTTATGCTCAGCCAATCGCGGCTGAGCAGCCGATGACGCGGCAGAGGGCGGCCAGCACTCAGGACGCTCGGAGGGATTCGGCCGGGCCGTCCGAAGACGACATCGCAGACTGAAGATCGGAGACGAGTCGGCACGTGACAGGTATGTATAGCGCACCACACTTCCGGGTACACGGGTGGGGGTGGTGGGACACGGGGAAGGGGGCCATTCACAGACATAACATACATTACAAAGTTGTATAACTTTGTAATGTGTGTTATTCTGTCAATAATTCTTTACCGCCGCACTACCCCTTTAGATGGCTTTAAATGCTTTATTTCGGGCAGTTGTCGATGCATATCGTGGTTCCTGAGAGATAGTCCAGCAGTGTGGGTTAGAAAAAAGCAAAGTGCAGGTGCTCTGTGTCGCTGAAATAGTCGTTAAAGCAGGACCTCACTTCACACACTTCTGACAGTCTCGACTGCCAGCCTCCGCCCACCCCTATTGATGTCAGATCATGGAACTTACTTGTGGTTTCATGACACTCAAAAGAATAAAAATTAATTTTATATAAAGTAGTATTCCGTAATATATACAGTGGTACCTTGGTTTAAGAGTAACTTGGTTTAAGAGCGTTTTGGTTTAAGAGCTCACAGTTTTTCAAAATTGTGACTTGGTTTAAGAGCATTGTTTTGGTTTAAGAGCTCCCTGTACTGGGTGGGAGGGCGAGTGGGGGAGGGGCATGGCCTGCATAGCGGGGTCTACAGCACTGTACTCTGACCATGGAAGTCTCCCTCACCTTCCAAATCATAGCAGATCCACTTCAGGCTGGGGCGTGCATCAGGGAACAGGACTATGGAGGTAATCTCTTCATAGCTGTAATCCCTCTCTCCACAGAGAGTGCTGCATGTACAGTATGTACCCACATATGTCCTGCTCATTCCTTCATGCTCCCTGCAGTCTCTGTCAGTCCTGATTGGTCCATGCTGATCACACACTCCTTCTCCGTTGCTGTCATGTGACCATACAGCCCTCTGACAGCAGCCCTGCTTCTCTATTCTAGCCTGTTGTACTACATTACTGCGTTATGAGGATCTGCAGTTCCATCCTGTATCTACAAACTGCTGCAGTTTTTTCAGGTTTATGCCCTTACTATACATTGTACTCCGCATGCTGACTACTATACTGTACAGTAACATAATATCACATATTCAGCTGTTTATAAATGTTTGTATTTGTTTTACATGTTATTCAGAGTATAAAATCATTATTTTTAAGGTGTGGAACCAATGATTTCTTATGGGAAAATTTGCTTTGGTTTAAGAGTGGATTTGGATTACAAGCACGTTCCCAGAACCAATTAAGCTCGTAATTCAAGGCACCACTGTATATATATATATATATATATATATATATATATATATATATATATATATACACATACTTACTGTATATATATATATATATATATATAGTGTGTTCTTGTTTGACTTTCAAAGAAATGTGTCTAATGTGTTTAAGGGTATAAACACACACACCGTATACGCAGCGTATTTACTGCTGCGATACGCAGCAAATACGCAGCAAAAACGCAACAAATATGCAGCAGATTAGATCTAAATAACTGAACACAGCATCAAATCTACACCATCAAATCTGCTGCGTATTTGCTGCGTATCTGCTGCGTATACGGTGTGTGGGTTTGTACCCTAATACACACTGTGATCTTAACAAGGGACTTGTGAGTTACTTTTAGCAGAGCATGATTAATGATTTACATTCAAGAATCAAAGTTCTCAAAATCCAAGGAATCCCATTTTCCCTGAAACAGTTATTAAGCTATTGAACTGATAGGAAATGTAATATTCTGGTCAATATAAAAGATTAAATATGGATAAAAAAATAGTTTTATATTGCAAGACAAGAATGGCAACATACGCTACACTGGGAGGCTTGCTGGGTAAGGTCGATTGGATCTTGTTAAAAGGAAAATGTTTATTTAGGATTTATTTATTTTTGCCAGAGTAAATGTTCATTAAAGTATTTATCTAAAAAAATAATGTGAACAGAGAAAAATGTATGATGATCTTACCGAGATCATCTTCATATGCTAGAATGTATTGTTTATTACCTATTATCCACATTTATACACAATAAAATGAAATAGCTTGTGTGACAAGATAAATGCTTGAGGCAGACTCTATGAGAAGATTGCTAATCGGACAGCTCGGACATAAGTATCTTATCTCTGGTGATCAGGGAAAACAATTGGGACCTTGGCTCTTCTCAATGACAAACTACTTGGGTTAATGGGGGTTAATAGTAGCAGCTGGTCCTAACCCTCTATGAAGCAAGCTCAGCTCCTGAGCTTGCTTCATAGAAGCCCTGAACTTAAAGGGAATGTGTCGCCAAGTAAAAAAAATTTTTTTAAAGTGTTAAAACTGAATTTATTTATTTTTTTGTTAATTTATATGTGTTTTTTATTATTTTTACATGTAAGGAAATATGAAAAATTAACAATCTAATTTTTATATTTCCCAGTGATGGCCACCAGGGGGAGCTCCAGCAGAAAACTGCTGGTAAAAGCAGCCTGAAACCCGGCTGCTGAAAAAAAGAGGCAGTCTCTGCTCAACTGCTGTGACATCATCACCTCCCTCCTCTTTTCACAGGAGAACAAAGAGGGGAAAGGTGATATGTGTACTGTAGGGCAGCGCCATTTTGTTGTTGTCTGCACAGCAGTACAGATAGAAGAAACATGTCCCTATTCTTTCATAATGCACCTCAGCTGCTGCAGAACCTAATACACCTCAACTTGCTGCAGAACCATATAAAGTTCGCCTGCCCACACACACCTCCCGCACTTCTCACAGCCCATCCCCCGCATGCACATAGTATTGTTGTAACACTCGTACAGACAGCTCATGTCATACATTACACAGGTAGAGGATGTGTGAGGATGTGTGTGTATATATATATGTGTGTGTACACAGGCTATTGCTCTCTGGTTTCAGCAGTGTATATACATTACACAGGTAGGAGGTATATATATATATATATATATATATATATATATATATATATATACACACATACATACATACATAAATACATACATACACACACAGTGGTGCCTTGGATTACGAGCATAATTCGTTCCGGGACCGCGCTTGTAATCCAAATCCACTCTTAAACCAAGGCAAATTTTCCCATAAGAAATCTCTGATCTGCAGAAAATTGGTTCCACACCCCAAAAATAATGATTTATTTTTCTGAATAACGTGTAAAACAGATGAAACAAACATTCAGAAACAGCAGAATATGTGATATTATAAGTTACTGTACAGTAATGGAGAGGATGGGAAACACAAGGGCGGACAGAGACTGCAGGGAGCAGGAAGGAATGAGCAGGGCAGATGTGGGCACATACATGCAGCGCTCTCTTTCCGGGGAGAGAGGGGTTACAGCTATGAAGAGATTACCCCCACAGTCCTGTCCCCTGATGTAAGCCCCAGCCTGAAGTGGATCAGCTATGATATGGAAGGTGAGGGAGACTTACTGGGTCAGAGTACAGGGCTGTAGACCCCGCTATGCAGACCATTCCCCTCCTCCACTCACGCTCCCATCCAGTACAGGGAGCTCTTACACCAAAGCAATGCTCTTACACCAAGTCACTATTTTGAAAAACTGTGAGCTCTTAAACCAAGTCACTCTTAAAACAAGGTACCACTGTGTGTGTGTGTGTGTGTGTATATATAAATATATATATATATATATATATATACATATATATATACACAGTATATATATATATATATATATATATATATATATATATATATATACACATAAACAGGAGAGTACAGGCTATTGGGGAGGGAGAGGCTGGCGTGATGGAGGGACAGTGTGATGTGGCAGGGGGGAGAGGGGCTGGGGTGACGGGGAGAGAGGCTGAGGTGGAGAGATAGGCTGATGTGGAAGGGGGGAGAGAGGCTGGGGTGACGGGAAAAAGAGGCTGGGGTGATGGAGAGACAGGCTGATGTGGAAGGGGGGAGAGGGGCAGGGGTGACAGGAGGGAGAAAAGTGGGGTGAGAGGGGGATAGATGCTGGGATGACAGGGGGGAGAGAGGCTGGGGTGGCAGGAGGGAGTGAGGCTGTGGTGACAGGGCGGAGAGAGGCTGTGGTGACAGGGCGGAGAGAGGCTGGGGTGACAGGGCGGAGAGAGGCTGTGGTGACAGGGCGGAGAGAGGCTGTGGTGACAGGGCGGAGAGAGGCTGTGGTGACAGGGCGGAGAGAGGCTGTGGTGACAGGGCGGAGAGAGGCTGTGGTGGCAGAAGGGAGAGAGGCTGGGGTGGCAGAAGGGAGAGAGGCTGGGGTGGCAGAAGGGAGAGAGGCTGGGGTGGCAGAAGGGAGAGAGGCTGGGGTGACGGGGGAGAGAGGCAGGGGTGACAGGAGGGAGAAAGAGTGGGGTGACAGGGGGATAGATGCTGGGATGACAGGGGGAGAGAGGCTGGGATGACAGGGGGAGAGAGGCTGGGGTGGCAGGAGGGAGAGAGGCTGGGGTGGCAGGAGGGAGAGAGGCTGGGGTGGCAGGAGGGAGAGAGGCTGGGGTGACAGGGGAGAGAGAGGCTAGGGTGGCAGGAGGGAGAGAGGCTGGGGTGGCAGGAGGGAGAGAGGCTGGGGTGGCAGGAGGGAGAGAGGCTGGGGTGGCAGGAGGGAGAGAGGCTGGGGTGGCAGGGAGATAGATGCTGGGGTGACAGGAGGGAGAGAGGCTGGGGTGGCAGGAGGGAGAGAGGCTAAGGTGGCAGGAGGGAGAGAGGCTGGGGTGGCAGGAGGGAGAGAGGCTGGGGTGGCAGGAGGGAGAGAGGCTGGGGTGGCAGGAGGGAGAGAGGCTGGGGTGGCAGGGGAGAGAGAGGCTGGGGTGGCAGGAGGGAGAGAGGCTGGGGTGGCAGGAGGGAGAGAGGCTGGGGTGGCAGAAGGGAGAGAGGCTGGGGTGGCAGAAGGGAGAGAGGCTGGGGTGGCAGGAGGGAGAGAGGCTGGGGTGACAGGGGGGAGAGAGGTTGGGGTGGCAGGGGGGAGAGAGGCTGGGGTGGCAGGAGGGAGTGAGGCTGGGGTGGCAGGGGAATAGATGCTGGGGTGACAGGGGGAGAGAGTCTGGGGTGGCAGGAGGGAGAGAGGCTGGGGTGACAGGGGGATAGATGCTGGGGTGACAGGGGGGAGGGAGGCTGTGGTGACGGGGGAGGGAGGCTGTGGTGACAGGGGGGAGGGAGGCTGGGGTGGCAGGAGGGAGAGAGAGGCTAAGGTGGCAGGAGGGAGAGAGGCTGGGGTGGCAGGGGAGAGAGAGGCTGGGGTGACAGGGGAGAGAGAGGCTGGGGTGGCAGGAGGGAGAGAGGCTGGGGTGGCAGGAGGGAGAGAGGCTGGGGTGACAGGGGAGAGAGAGGCTGGGGTGGCAGGAGGGAGAGAGGCTGGGGTGACAGGGGAGAGAGAGGCTGGGGTGACAGGGGAGAGAGAGGCTGGGGTGGCAGGAGGGAGAGAGGCTGGGGTGACAGGGGAGAGAGAGGCTGGGGTGACAGGGGAGAGAGAGGCTAAGGTGGCAGGAGGGAGAGAGGCTGGGGTGGCAGGGGAGAGAGAGGCTGGGGTGACAGGGGAGAGAGAGGCTGGGGTGGCAGGAGGGAGAGAGGCTGGGGTGGCAGGAGGGAGAGAGGCTGGGGTGACAGGGGAGAGAGAGGCTGGGGTGGCAGGAGGGAGAGAGGCTGGGGTGACAGGGGAGAGAGAGGCTGGGGTGGCAGGAGGGAGAGAGGCTGGGGTGGCAGGAGGGAGAGAGGCTGGGGTGGCAGGAGGGAGAGAGGCTGGGGTGTCAGGAGGGAGAGAGGCTGGGGTGGCAGGAGGGAGAGAGGCTGGGGTGGCAGGAGGGAGAGAGGCTGGGGTGACAGGGGGATAGATGCTGGGGTGACAGGAGGGAGAGAGGCTGGGGTGACGGGGGAGAGAGGCTGGGGTGATGGGGGACAGGCTGATGTTGCAGGGGGAGGGAGGCTGGGGTGACAGAAGGAGCAATTGGGGGGGGGGGCACGGGAAACAGCGGGGCGCACAGGGATAAGCCGCGGCAGCGGCAGGCTGGTATAGTACAGTTACAGGACGGCAGTGAGCTTCCGGCACGGACAGGCTGTAATTCACCGGCCCGGAAGCTCACAGCTGCAGCTCCTCGGTGCCCGGACTTCCCTCCTGTTCGGCGGAGGACATGTGAGAAGGAGACAGGGGAGAAGTCCGGGCACCGAGGAGCTGCAGCTGGGAGCTTCTGGGCTGGTGTATTACAGCCTGTCCTTGCCGGAAGCTCACTGCCGTCCTGTAACTGTACTGGATGGGCCCTGGCTGGCCTGCGTCTGCTGGACGGTGAGTGGGGTGGGAGGGGGGCCAGTCCGACACTGGGGGAGGGGAGAGAGCTGCACACAGTTCTCCTGCCAACTCTGCCGGTCTCTCTTCTCCCCCGTTCTTGTGCCTCTTGCCGGGCTGGGACTTCAGGAAAATGGCGCCGCCACCCTGCCCCATGTACTTCAGCTGTGTATTGCGCATGTCCATGCACATGCGCAGTACACAGTGACGGAGCCTCCAGTGCAAGTGAACCAGACGGACTCCGTCGGTTCACTTCAATGTTCTGGAGGTGCCGTATAGTGTCTGTGTGTGTGTCGCGAAATGACGTCACACACAGACACTATAAACATGGCAGCCCCCTGTGCAGGCATCAATGTAATTAAAAAACACTTAAGCCCTATGTAAAAAATAAAATAAAAATAGAACACACTTACTTTTTCTTACTACCTTTTATTAAAAAAATTTCAAAAACATGACACTGTCCCTTTAATGGCATAATGGTCATGGTTTCTTAAATAACAGGCTCCCATGATGTACGAGGATTTTGAACAATGAAACACACAGTGTTTCTTAGACATCAGTGCTATCATAAGGGGGCTGGTACATATGTAGGAATGGTGCCAAATGTCATTCCTTAGAAGGTTTGGAGAATTAAATGTTATCACCAAAATCACTATGAAAGGAAGAGATTAAAAACCATAAGAGTGTAACAGATGAGGGTTGGTAAGGGTCATTAAGCAACAAATTCACCTTTTCATTCTCTGTCTTGTAACAAGTGAAAATATATTTAACTTCACACAATGCCTCAGTTTAAACCTCATTCTTAAATCAAACAATCCATTTTAAGGAGTTGTTCAGAAAATATGAATGTATGCTGGGCTTTAAAAAAATATAAATGGTAATAATAATAATAATAATAATAATATATATATATATATATATATATATATATATATATATATATATATGTTATTATTTTTTTTTTTTTTAATTGTCTCAAATTCTTATTGTGTCCATCCAATGGTGCACAATCCTGGCACAGCAGTGCTCCAGGTTTAGCTTTGACATGCAGGCAGTGCCTACTCATTCAATCATTTGATGAAATAGCAAGGTTTTCACAAATATCTCTTTAATGCAAGCTATGGGCTGAAACTGATTAAACATATAAGAAACGACATGCAAATTAAGGAGACTTTAGGGCCGTCATCACCATGACAACCTAATTCTGAACACTTTATAAAAGATATAGAATTTGAATTTTACCTCTCGACATGAAATCAGCAAATTGTATCTAATAATAATAATAATAATAATAATAATAATAATAATAATAATAATAATAAATGTGTTAATCATTCTTGGCTACTGGGAAAAAGCTATTTCGCTTGTACTCAGCCTTTTCAGATTATCAGATTCGTCAGGCTGGCTAGATGCAAAGTAAATGCTAATGGGATAATGTTATGGTGAAAAGTTTCTGAGCCTCTTTAGTGCAACAGTAAAGCTAAGGAGAAGATTAGGGCTAGGTTCACACTATGTAACTGTGCGGCTGTATTTTTTATGCGGCTGTTAATGTGCGGATGAAACTACGGCCGTGGGAAAAAATAGACATGCGGCTCAAAACATACGGTCATTTACTTGGAGATCTGGTTCAACTAAAAATAACAAATAAAATCTTAACCCTTAGGGGACACAGCCAGTTTTCATTTTTGCATTTTCGTTTTTCCCTCCTCGTGTATATAAGGCCATAGCGCCTGCATTTTTCCACCTAGAGACCCAAATGAGCCCTTATTTTTTGCGCAACTAATTGTACTTTGCTATGGCAGATGTAATTTTTGCCTAAAATGTGCCGGGAAACCAGAAAAAAATTATATGTGTGGTGAAAATGAAAAAAAAAATGTTTTTTTTTTTATTTGGGGAGGGGGGGTTGTTTTTACTCCGTTCACCCTGGGGTAAAACTGACTCGTTATATATGTTCCTTAAGTTGTTACGATTACAACGATATGTAACATGTATAACTTTTATTTGATTTGATGGCTTGTAACAAATTAAAGAAGCAGTTCACTTTTTATTTTTTTCTCCCCCCCGGGTAGCCGCTGTCAAGTATACTTACAGAAGATGATCGGTGTCCCGTTCCCGTCGGTCAGTTCCGTCCCGCAGTGCCGTTCACATTGGGCGCGCGCTCACTTCCGCCGGCGCTGTGACTCCTCTTCTCTCCCTTGTCATTTGAACGCCGGAAGTCACGCGCTTCCATAGAGAATGCATGGAAGCGAGTGACTTCCGGCGTATAATCACTGGGCAGAGAAGAGGACTCGCAGCAGCCGGCGGAAGTGAGCGCGCGCCCGATGTGAACGGCACCGCGGGACGGAACTGACCGACGGGAACGGGACACCGATCATCTTCTGTAAGTATACATGACAGCGGCTACCCGGGGGGGCGAAAAAAATAAAAAGTGAACTGCTTCTTTAAAACCTTTTAAAAAAAATATATGTTCCTTAAAATCGCTCCTTTCCCAGGCTTATAGCGCTTTTATCCTTTGGTCTATGGGTCTGTGTAAGGTGCATTTTTTGCGCCATGATGTGATCTTTCTATCTGTACCTTGATTGCGCATATATGACTTTTTGATCGCTTTTTATTACAATTATTCTGGATTTGATGCGACCAAAAATGCGCAATTTTGCACTTTGGGATTTTTTTGCACTGACGCCGTTTACCGTGTGAGATCAGGAATGTGATTAATTAATAGTTCGGGCGATTACGCATGCGGCAATAGCAAACATGCTTGTTTATTAATTAATTAATTTATTTTTATTTATAAAATGGGGAAAGGGGGGTGATTCAGACTTTTATTAGGGGAGGGGATTTTGTGTTATTAAAAATACATTTTTCTTTTACTTTACACATATACTAGAAGCCCCCCTGGGGGACTTCTAGTATATGCACTCTGATCTCTCATAGAGATCCATGCAGTATAGTTATACTGCATGAATCCATGAGATCGGTGTTCTATTGCTTTTGGCTGCTGCAGCCAAAAGCAATAGAATGCCGAGCCGGGATCAGCGCCATTACGGCGCAGACCCCGGCCCGGGATGGATGCGGGGATCGCCTCCCCGCAATCGCGCCGCAGGGGGGTGATCCTCCCACTAGACCACCAGGGATGGAGATGAGCAAGTATTTAGAAGCAGCTGTCAACTTTGACAGCTGCTTCTAAGTACTTAATTAGCGGGCACGGCGATCGGACCGTGCCCGCTAATAGCTGCGATCCCGGGCTACATGCGGCACCCGGGATCGCGGCGACCCCCCTCTGAACTCCCATAGCGGCACAAGGACGTTCAGTAACGTCCTGGTGCAGCTATGGGATAAGAAAGTGATGCAAACACCTCTGGATGCATCTGGGAAAGCAGGGAAAACAGTTTACATGAATTGCTATTACCGGGGTTTGCGATCCTCTGCACTAATGCACTATTAAAATAATAAAACACATTTTCGTTGTAATAAAGTCCCTTTCGTTGTTCAATAATTAAATTTAAATTAATCCATCATTTTGCAATTAAATATACTGTTAAAATAAATATATATAAATATATGTATATTTATATATATATTTATTTTTTGACAGTATATTTAATTGCAAAATGATGGATTCGTTAGAATTAAATTATTGAACAACAAAACTGAATTTATTTCATCGAAAATGTGTTTTATTAATTAAATATTAATTAGTACAGGAAGCTCCATAAGCCGTTAATTCATATTGCCGGCAAAAGAGCATTCTGTACTAATCATCACTTTACTTTAATGAAAACATCAAATGTTTCTTCTAATTATGTTATCACAATAGCATTATTAGAAGAAACATTTAGAATTATATGTGCGCTCAGCTGATCGGCTGAGCGCACATATAAAGAGCCGGTCCGCAGTACAGTGACTTCATTGTGCTGTGGACCAGCGAAGAGGACACATCGGGGTGAGTATGGAGCTCTCCCCACCCCCTCCCCAGCACTGCACCCCTCCCAGCAAGGAAGGGGGGGTCAGTTAACCCATTCCTTTCTGGGATGGGTGCAGTCTGACATCAGTCTGGCCCCCAAGGGGTTAAGGGGGATGCAATACATCCACCCCTTGGGGGCCAGACTGTAAGCAGCGATCTGTAAAGATGCTGCATACTGTAAGGAGCACAACAACACCGCTCACAATGATGGGTGTTGTGCTCCTGTTTGTGTGTTTTTTGTGTGTTTCTCCCTTTTTGTTTTTCAGATATCGGTATCCTGGGGATTACATCGGATTCCGTGGACTACGTCAATGACCAGCGTTTTTTTTTTTTTTTTTTAATAAAATGGTCAATGAGGGGTGTGGGGGTGTTTTTATTTGAATAATTTTTTTTTTTAACTTGTGTCTTGTCTTTATTTCTTTACTTTATAGACTTAGTAGTGGAAGCCGTCTAATAGACGGAATCCATTACTAAGTTGGGGCCTAGTGTTATAGTATATAGTATAAAATGGCTAACACCAACCGCCTATTATTACCCCAGTACCCAATGCCACCAGGGGAACTGGGAAGAATCGGGTGCCAGTGGTCCCGGAGCGTCAAAATTGGCGCTCCTGGACCAGGCGGCAGCAGGCTGGTAAGATTTAGGCTGGGGAGGGCCTAAACCAATGGCTCTTCCCACCCTGAAGTTACCAGGCTGCTGTCGTTTGGTTTTTAACCCGGCTGGTTATAAAAATAGGGGGGACCCTATGCGTTTTTTTTTTAAATAAATAAATAATTTAAAAAAAAAAAGCATAGGGTCCCCCCTATTTTTATAACCAGCCGGGTTAAAAACCAAACAACAGCAGCATGGTAACACCAGGGTGGGAAGAGCCATTGGTTTAGGACCACTGGCACCCGGCTTTTCCCAGTACCCCTGGTGGCATTGGGTACTGGGGTAATAATAGGGGGTTAGTGTTAGCCATTTTATACCGGCTAACACTAGGCCCCAACTTAGTAATGGATTCCGTCTATTAGATGGCTTCCACTACTAAGTCTATAAAGTAAAGAAATAAAGACAAGACACAAGTTAAAAAAAAAAAATATTCAAATAAAAACACCCCCACACCCCTCATTGACCATTTTATAAAAAAAAAAAAAAAAAAAACGCTGGTCATCGACATAGTCCACGGAATCCGACGTAATCCCCAGGATACCGATATCTGAAAAACAAGAAGGGAGAAACACACAAAAAACACACAAACAGGAGCACAACACCCATCATTGTGAGCGGTGTTGTGCTCCTTACAGTATGCAGCATCTTTACAGATCGCTGCTTACAGTATGGCCCCCAAGGGGTTAAGGGAGGATGTATTGCATCCCCCTTAACCCCTTGGGGGCCAGACTGATGTCAGACTGCACCCATCCCAGCAAGGAAGGAAGGGTTCCTTGCTGGGAGGGGTGCAGTGCTGGGGAGGGGGTGGGGAGAGCTCTATATTCACCCCGATGTGTCCTCTTCGCTGGTCCGCAGCACAATGAAGTCACTGAACTGCGGATCGGCTCTTTATATGTGCGCTCAGCCGATCAGCCAATCAGCTGAGCGCACATATAATTCTAAATGTTTCTTCTAATAATGCTATTGTGATAACATAATTAGAAGAAACATTTGATGTTTTCATTAAAGTAAAGTGATGATTAGTACAGAATGCTCTTTTGCCGGCAATATGAATTAACGGCTTATGGAGCTTCCTGTACTAATTAATATTTAATTAATAAAACACATTTTCGATGAAATAAATTCAGTTTCGTTGTTCAATAATTTAATTCTAACGAATCCATCATTGTGCAATTAAATGTACTGTCAAAAAATAAATATATATATAAATATACATTTATTTATATATATATATATATATATTTATTTTAACAGTATATTTAATTGCAAAATGATGGATTCGTTAGAATTAAATTATTGAACAACGAAAGGGACTTTATTACAAAGAAAATGTGTTTTATTAATTTAATATATTAACTATTAGAGGCATCGGCATTCGGCATCATTGCCGGCTATTTTTGAAGTACTCCGTACGGACCGCCTGTCCATCCACGGCAGCGTTTCCAGCCGCAAACAATGGTCTTGTTAATTTTTTACGGGTCCGTTTACGATCGGGCCGTAGATTCATACATAGTGTGCACTGTGCAGCCGTATATCCTATACTTTCCAGCGTACGCATGAACCACCAAAAATGCCGCACAATTACAGCCGCAAATACAGCCGCACACTTACATAGTCTGAACCTGGCCTAAAGATGTATTTTACTTTGTATTGATATTTGTATTATTGGAAACATTGAAGCCATAATGACTGGCTCCATTGTGAAATATTACTGTGTGTAGCACAATAGCTTACCCAAGGATTAATAGTACACATACTCACATACAGAAATGTGACTCATGAATTGATTAGAATAAAATTTCCTGTTAGAAAAATCCATTTCTGTGTAGGGAATACTCATTTAATGTTTGTTGTACTTTTAGAGACAGTTTGATTAGCTGAGAGATTTCTTGGCTATAGCTTATACACTGTTCATTGCTTTATTGTTAATGTCAGTTATATGCAATGTGAACATACTGTGCATCAGTGGCGTAGCTACCATAGAGGCAGACCATGCAACTTCTATGGGGATGGTGCAGCAGCAGCCCCCCCCCCCCAGCCCCGGTGAAGTTTGGTCTGCCTCTATGGTTGTTACGGCTCACAGCAAACACTGGCATGGCTCCCTGCCCTGCAAGTCTCTCTTGTGGCTGCAAGCATCAGTGCACCTCAAGCCACAAGAGCCCTCCCCCCACACACACACAATGCACATATTCACAGGACCCTCAAAGCCCTGTGTCGTTCCATTCTCACAGTTCCACGTCATGTTAGTGACGCCAGGACTGTAGGAGAATTGACTGCATCGGCCACCATGTCCTGTGTGTATGTGCATCGTGGGGGGCAGGGGGGTCCATACAGGATTGAGAGAGACCCATACAGTTTCTTGCTGTGAGGCCCCATGAAACCTAGCTACGCCCCTGCTGTGCATGAACCTATTACATTGTAAACTTGCATGTGTTCAAATCCTGATGTTCTAATGGCAGGTCATGGTATGTTGTGGCACAGCCATTACCGGCCTCAACCATCTTGCTTGTTTCTGCCTGTTTCTGGTGTATCATACTGTCTCACCTGTTTCACCTGGCCTGGTGACTATACCTACTTTTCTGACCCCATGGTGCCATGCATCAATACCATCTGGTCCATAGCGCCAGTCGCTGTTTACACTGGGACCATGCTAGTGGAGCAACCTTGTACCCTGTAATAGCTGATGTTGAGATGCCACAACCTGAGGGGCGTAAAGGGTGAAATCCGAGAGGGTTCCTAGACTTTGCTCCCAGGTACAGCAAGTCCCACACACTGCCCTTTACAAGTTATCTCCCTTTGCCCACTATTGATAATTAATAACTAATGTATATCAGGAACTTCCCACAACCCAAAAATCTTCCCATCCCACTACAGTCTTAGAGATGCCCTTATTTTGTTCTCGGTCTACTACATTGTGAATCATGTCCTTATAATTGCCATGCCTCCTCCCTGACTTGCTACGCCCTCTCCCGGCCTGCAAGTGGGGGATATGGCTGGAGCATGCCAGGGAGAAGGGGCAAATCTGCACCTTTTCCATGGTGTACGCCCCCGCCCACAGCAATAATAAATCCCCCCTATCTGCTTAGAAGAGCCGCACTCTTACTTATGTCTATAACTGTAGTAATGAATATACCGTATATTTTCGATAATTATGAAAAGAACCAACACATTCAATGCTAGAAAATGCATTATCTACAACGACAACAACAACCATCAAGCCAGTATTAATTTGCCACAATAAAAATCTATTTCTCTCAATGAGATTATATTGAGAATGGGATAACATCAAACCAGTGACCTTGTTTCAAGGCAATGGTCACGTTTGTAATAGGAACAGTTTATTCGTGGGTAATGGCTTCAGATAGGACAAATATTTTATTAGGATGCAAATCTAAAACCAAAGGGAAACAAGGTTTGTTAAAGTTGCCATTTAGGCTATGTTCACACTACGTAAAATAACGGCCGTTGAAAATAACGGACGTTATTTTACGTAGTGTGAACATAGACAGACAACCTACAAAGTCCTGCCTACATAAGTGTGCTGTGCAACAACAAACCCATAGAAAACCAAAACACTTGCACAACAACTACAGATATACAAAAAGTCTTTATTGAAGCTCAATCAATTCATAAAAGAAGATAAAATGACATATGGGATAGAACACAGAGGTCAAAACCAGAGGAGGAGGAAGACATCAGTGTGGACATCACTGATGTCTTCCTCCCCCTCTGGTTTTGACCTCTGTGTTCTATCCCATATGTCATTTTATCTTCTTTTATGAATTGATTGAGCTTCAATAAAGACTTTTTGTATATCTGTAGTTGTTGTGCAAGTGTTTTGGTTTTCTAGTAGTGTGAACATAGCCTAAATTATTAGTTATTTTGAGGCCAAAACATTGGCCGTAGAATTACAACCGTACGGGCTAGTTGTGAAACTACGGCCATTGTTTAATATTGCCTCCTAGTATGTTTTTAATCGGGCTGAAACATGTCATTTAATTGAAACACTGTGACTAGCTGAATAAACCACTCAGTAATTTTTTTACATTAAAATCAAGTTTAATTTGGCCGAAATAAATTTTACGTGTGCTACTGCATTGAAATCCACGGCCATAGTTGTAACATTACCGTCCGTAAATAAATGACCGGTTAATTTTTCATGGGTCCGTACGAACTACGACCGTAGTCTTATACGCAGTGTGCATCGTACGACCGTAGTTCGTACGAATTGCTGTATTGTACCATCCTCAAAACAACGGCCGTAGTTTTGCTTTGAAAACTATGGACGTTGTTTTACGTAGTGTGAACATAGCCTTAAATTGGAAACTACATCTACTGTCCCCTGGTGTGATAGAAGCTAAACAATAGAAATATGTAATAATGTAAAAAACTATGGCTTGGATGAGGTACAGCAGGGATGACAAACGCAGCTGGACTCTGTTGGCTGAAGGGGCCCAAAGAATGTCCTGTGACATAAGTATTATAAATGGCACATGACAAATGTCACTCTGCCATTAGGGATCATGAGCTTCAAGTTAAGCCTTTGGTTCCCATTAAATATATTAATTGATTTTAAGTAATCAATGTTGTTGGGAAGTGAAACTGATTGGATTATTGCCTCATGATTTATAGTAAATGTAAGTCATGCACTATTGCTTTGTTAAATGTAAAATAAAATAATAAAATAAAGCAACATGCTAAATGGTCTTAAAAATATTGTAATGTTTTGTCTATGTGGCACCTATGCTGATGTGTCTGAAGGTTACAGAATACAGGCAAATACAATCTCCAGTTAATGCATTTTCTCATAGAAGATTGTTGGCAGAAAAAGACCACCTGATCTAACTTTTCCTACCACATCTGCAGGACGTTTGTTCCAAGCATCTACTACTCTTTTAGTAAAGTTATATTTTCTCACGTTGCTTCTAATCTTTCCCTCAACTAGTCTCTGACTGGTTCCCCTTGTTCTCCTTGTCTTAACAGACCCTTCCCACTTGGCCAATCACTGAATGAGGCTGGACACTGAACGAGACAGTAATTGGCTGAGCTGGAAATTCCTGTTGTGATCGTGCTTCAACAGAAATCAGGACGTATCAGTGACCAGAAGTTGCAGGAAATCTGGGTAAGTATAGCTTCTTAAATAGTTGACATGCTCCCAGCAAAACATTTATTTGTTAGCTTATAATAAGTATATAAGTAATGTATGAATATCTGCCATTGTTTGAGCCAGCCAGGTCAAACAATGGCCAATGTCTGAGATGTTCCCATGGCCGATACTGTAGTATTGGCTGGATGAACATCACTTTATTTGAATTGGAATGCGGGCACATTCGGGTGTGCCCGTGCTCAAATTAGCCATAGTCCACAATGTAAACTACATCGACCTGTAACTAAATAGACCTGTCAGTTATTTTGTGTGACCACACGGTGTATACACTAAGGACATGATTCCATACACTGTAATGTAATTGATCAATGGTATTAAACAATGGCTGTTGTCTCAACCTGCAACAACGGTCGTTGTTTGATGACAAAATACAATGTGTGAACATGGCCTTTATCTGCAAGACTGCAAAAAATATAAAACCCTACGGCTTTAGGGTACTATTACACGGAACGATAATTGGCTGAATTGATTATCGCTCCGTGTAATAAATACAACGATGAGCCGATGACAACGATCATCAGCTGATCGTTGATAAAAGTTTGAACCCATAATTGTCGGGCACCGACTGCACCGATTACCTATCCAGGCTGCAGGGCTCCTCTTGCAGTCTTCTTCTTCCCAGGTCCCGCGTGCTCCAGCTTCAGAGTGGCCTGCATGCTCTGACAGGCTGCTCAGCCAATAACTGGCCAAGTCCTCTGCGGCCAGTGATTGGCTGAGTGGCCTCACAGCTGAGACAGGCCGCTCTGAAGCTGCAGTGCGCCAGACCAAGGGAGAAGACCGCAAGAGAAGCCCTGCAGCCTGGACAGGTAATGTATAAAGTAAAAACAAGGGCTGCAATGACATTGGTAATGATGTCCCTGCAGCCTTTGTTAAATGATAATCAGGCCGTGCAATAGGCCCAGTAAACGTGCGACGATCTAGCCGATATGCACTCGTTTATAGTTATTATCGGGCCCCCATCGGCCCGTGTAATAACACCCATTCTCATCTAGTGGTTTACCAGGCTGCAAGGGGTTGCTATGTACAGATCAGGTCCTTATACTTCCATTCTATTAAGTAGTCTAAATTCTCTAGATTTTCTTAGAGTTTATGCTCTTTTTTTGCAATATTCTGTATTTTACAATAAAAAAACGACCTGTATCTAAGACTTTACCTGAAATGATTTAATGGAGAGGTTTAGTCAATACAAAGTGTTTTATGTTTGATATTAAGAAGGTAATTTGTTTGATGCATAACAGGGGAATTAGGAACCGATAAGAGGCTGAGCCAGACAATACACATTCATCATACTTTAAGGTTCCTCACAGGCTGCATAATATACAAACCTAAAGTTATAAATTATAAGGCTAAGCTTCCTTTTTATGTGTACTTGTTTCTGGTTTTAAAAATGCAAAAGGGTAGAAAATGAGGGGAGAAAAAGTGTACTTACCCCTGAGTCTCCTGACTATATCCACTACAGTTTCACATGCTAGTAGCACTGTTATGATGTTCCTGTATTTAGAATATAGGACACTACAGCCAGTCAATAGGCTTAGTGGCCGCATGCAATACAGAAAGTAGGAGACTAATGAGACCACTGATTCGCTGTAGTGTTACATACTCAATGTATAAGAGTTGAGTATGAGTACTCCCTGTCCCTATGTACTGTAACTATAAAATAAAATAAAGAAGATTTTCTAGCACACTAATAAGGCTATGTTCACACAGTGTATTTTTTAAGGAAAAACTGTCATTGTTGTTGACTTAAAATAATGCACTGCATTGAAGCCTATGTGGAACAATGGCCGTTGTTCACACACTGTATAGAATAATAGCCGTTGTTTAAATACGGCCGTGTAAATATTTAACATGTCAATAATTTCCGAGCTCTATGGTGTTCACACAACACTCTGTGTTCACACAATGTATGGCCATTCTGACGGCCGTACATTGCATTGAACTCTATGGTTAATTGCATTGCAAGCACACAAAAATGTGACTGCAATCTAAATAAAATGATGTTCAATGGTCCCATTATTTTCTCCAGAAAAAGCTCCACTTTTGTCTATAGTCAGTTTCAGTGTCTTTACTTTGAATAAGCATAGTAATTTTAGCAAGCATCACACACACACACACACACACACACACTTGTATTCACTTTCAAAATCATCTTAAACAACTTTTGTTTACTGGTTACAGCTTGTAATCTAAAGACTGTAAGAGAGGACTCAATGTTACATTCACATCACATATTAGTGGTTTTAATGTTACAGCAGATTGATGTGAATATGCAAAACTATGTAAAAACCTTCATTTGAGTAAAGATTACTATTAAAAAAAGTTGACCGTTTTAGAGCCATAATGACTTAAATGGTTTATTCATGCCCCCAAAAATGTGGACTTTCTTCCATTTACAGCGCCAACTCTTGTCCTCAGTTTGGGTCAAGGTTCTGCAGCTCAGTTCCTTCTAAGTAAATGGAGCTAAATTGTAATATCAAACCCAACCTAGACAGGGGTGATGCTGTTTTGTCCATAAGAATGCCTTTTGAAAACATAAGTAAACATATTGGTACCACTAAGGAAGCAAGGAAGCATCAACTTTATTTTCAATCAGTGCAGCACTTAGAACAAAACAAGCTACTGTGGCGTGTGCCAGCAAATGAGACTCCAAAGACACAAGAATAGAAGTACAAGGACAGCAGAATTGCTGATTATTATTTTTTTTTCTAGTCTAAGAATATGACACTTTTTTTTTTTTTTTTTTAAGAAGCATAAACTACTTTACACTTTAGTTGATAATACAAATGGAAAGTCTGGAGGGTTTTGCTGACCACAGTGTTTGAGAGAATAGATATTTAAATAGGAGAAATACTGACACAGCAAATGAAAACTATAAAATTAAGAGAAAATCATAAACTAAAGTGTTACATATTTTTTGCTTTGTCTGTATAAAGGTTAATTATAAGCACTCACAAAGATTTACAAGATTTACAGCAAGTACCTGAATGTCCATATTGACAGGCTAAATACTAATGGTGTGCGTGCATTTTATTTTATTTTTCTTTATTAATTGGGGGGGGGGTTGTTTTTTTTGTGTTATTTCACCTTCTGTACCTATACTTCAATGTATACTGAATGTATATGATTAAGTATTTTGTTACTTTAACTAGCTCTGTCCAATAGGCTGCTGTACATGACAGTGCTGCTAAGCCACATCAATGTTGCGGACAACCGAGAAGTATAATGCCCTGTTGGCCAGCTTATAGAGAGGAAAGAATAAGTCAGTGTAGAGGAGCCTACTGTATGTGGTGCCAAGTAACAGGGCTGAGTATAGCTTCCATGAGACAAGATGCACAGTGCCCTCAATATTATGCTGCCATACTGTATAAAATACCACTATAGAGTGCACAGAAATATAATATACTGTACAAATAATCAGAGGTGCTGGTTGTGCCAGCTGTCAGAAAACTATTTATTTAATTATATTATAATATATTTAATTATTTAAATATAATTTACATTTAACCACAATTCCCACCTTTTATACTATTTGCTAGTGAAACCTTCAGGGTCTGCTGCTCTCACTGTCCTGTTGCTGCACATGGAGCATATGGTTCCCCTCATATCTTCACCCTATGATCACACCTGTGTTTCCTTCTCTTCCTTATTTGTATCTGTTGCAGGAGCTGTCATGCACTTTTACTACGACTGTGTGTTATTACATGTAGAAGGATACAACTTTCTCTCTATGTTATAGCATGGAACAAGTATCTGAGCTGATGGCTTCTGCATTTTATAAAAAGAGAGAAAAGAAAGTGGAGTAAACGCCAGCAGGGAGATTAGATAAAAGAAGAGGGATAGTTTATGGTGTAGAGAGGAAGAAAGTCATACAATAGGGCCATTAGGGTAGAGTGTGCAGTGGCCCATTGGATATAACATGAAAGGGATAGTAGTTCCCTGTGATGTATACCAATGTCTTGTGATAGCAGGTGTGGTCTGGCATCTGGACATGTGCATTTAACATAATGTGATTCATAAAACAGTAAAGGGAAAATTTATGAAAGGGTGTAAATAACAACTGGTGTAAACTACCCAGAGCAACCAATCACAGCTCCTCTTATATTTTACCAGAGCTGAAAGCTGAGCTGTGATTGGTTGCTGTGGGCAGTTTACACCAGGTGTATATTTACACCCTTTCAAAAATCCCCCCCTAAATCTATATTCATTGGTGAGTGCCACACTGTTTTTTCTGCTCTTACATTGCGATATGATTTGAAAGATTTGTCTATTATTTCAGTGTTGAGCAGCACTTGAGCACCACTTTTTATTTAGTGAACAGTATTGGACACTTAATTTTCACAGGGTATGTTGTGCCGACTGATTGTCCTGGTCTTGTGTAATTCCCTGTAGTCACTGTACAATTCTCTACAGTCATATATTTATAGCAGAATACTGTATAAGGCTATGTTCACACAACTTTTTTTAGCTCCGTTTAAAATGACGTCCGTCATTTTGAGTCTAAAATAACAGACGTTATTTAGTTGCCTGACCTCCCCTTAGTGCACTGACAGGTGTTTGTACATTATTCTAGTTTGGTTACAAATTAGCCGTTGGATGGGGCTTAATTGAAAAGTCCATTGAATTTAATATCAAAAATGGAGACAGAACAGTGACAAAGGGAAAAATGTGTGTGAACTACAAATAAAAAACGTCCACTGTTTGCAAAAGACGTCCAAAAATAATGTTCATGTTCATTATTTTAACGTCCGCGCAAAAACGTCCGTTTTTCAATGCATTGTGTGCATTGGACGTCCGTCTTCCCATTGACTCCAATGCATTGCCAATGCAGTCAGTTAAATCTCGGCAAAAACTGATGTTTTTTTTAAATATGAAAATCGGACGCCTTTTCAATATTTTTGGCGTTGTGTGAACATAGCCTAATACAGATGTCAAGTTTACCTTTAATATACAAATAATTTCTGGTTTTTAAACACAAGCACAACATTGTAAAATTCCTACAGACTCAACAATTAATGTTAACATACATTTTTGGTATCATTATGAATCTCTAATCACATTATGATAAGAATATCATCTCTGGAATCAAGAGATGAGTCGTTTTATGTCTTTAAATTAATATTTTATCTTTATTTTTCTCCTTTTAACTAGAAATAGTTTTAAACGCCTTAACTATTTCATCCATCATAAAACCTAATGAATTCAATCTATGGCTATGTTCCCACACAGTATTTTTGCTTAGTATTTTGGTCAGTATTTTGCAACCAAACCCAGGAGTGGATTGAAAACCCAGAAAGGCTATGTACACACACTGATGAGTGGCTGGCTGTCATTTAATGGCAAATAATTGCAGTTATTTTAAAACAATGGCCGCTGTTTTGAAATGATCGCAGTTGTTTGCCATTAAATGATGGCCATGCACTCAATTTCAACAGTGTGTGAACATAGCCTTTCTGGGTTTTCAATCCACTCCGGGTTTTGGTTGCAAAATACTGAGCAAAAATACTGTGTGGGAACACAGCCTAAAAATGTTTTTATCTTGAGAAGAGAAGAAAAAAATAAATAAATATTGTTTAGTGCTCATACCAAAATTCTTTATAGCTGTAGGGTGAATGTCCTAACTGCAACCTACTCTCCACTATACACAGCCAACTGGCCACCTCCAGGAAGCCAATCACTTTATATAGAGGGGAAGGGGGAGGTCACAGTGACATCACAGTGGGGTTTGCAGCTGATTGGACTGGCGCTAGGAATTATGGAAAATTCCCCCAAAAGACAGTTCTGTAAGCGAACCTGTGCAGACACCATGTTTAGCAAATTTAAATGTTATTGGATTGTTTTCTTTCCACTTAATTGTCTTTGTAGAAAATAGGGAAAATTGATTTTTGTTAGTATTTCTATGTAGGTTTATTATTTTCTAATAATGCTTTGTGTATTGTAAGGGATTAAGTAGCGGGTTGGTCGTCTCCTGGGTAGATAGAGACATTTTAGCAGGTGCAGAATTCAAACAGGAATTTCATGTAACTGATGTCAACCAATTGTATTGCCAGTTTGTGGTTCACAGAAATGAAATAAAATAAAACAAACAAAAATCCTTTGCCCGGATTTGCAATAACGGACAAAAATTTTGCAAATATGTAAAAGAGGACTGATGTTTTTGATTTAAGAGCTTGTTTTTTAGCTGGACAAGTGAAAGTTTTTAATGGCTTCCTTTAATGTACCAATTTGTTTAATGCAAACAAATAATATAAATAATAATAATAATAATAATAATAATAATTGAGATATATATATATATATATATATATATATATATATATATATATATATATATATATATTTAGTATCACTAGTATTGCAAAGCTGTACATCACTTCCAGAGGAAACAAAACCAAAAGAAAATGCAGATGCCTAAACACTTTAAGAGTGCCGCATGAACTCTGGAACATGCATGGAATAGATAGGTGATACATTTTAAAAATCATATAAATTTATAGCAGTCATAGGTAGTGGTCTACAGAAACCTGCAGCCTGGAAACTAAGTGTGGGGTGTTTGTTTGTTTTTTTCAAGTTCAATGTGTTGTAAAAATGATAACTTTATTATTTGTTTCAATAAAGTATGATTATAACAATAATTAAAATTATATGGTTTGTTTGTGTTATAGTTTTATAGTTGCTTTTATTTAAAAGGCATGAGAATAATAATTTTTATTTTCACTATATATTTTTTTTTAATTTGTAAAACTTTTCAGTGCCCCTGTGCTTCTGCAAATGAGCATATGTCATTTCTGTGATCTGTTACTACTTTAACAGTAATAATACATTGAAACTACAGGAGTCATTAGAAGTTCCATGGCTGTCATGATCACCATAGTAGGAGTGCCAATTGGGAGGACCACACATACAGTCTTTGTATCGTTCCTGTGGCCATTTAAATGCATTGTTTTCAGTTGCACATGCCTCTTATTAGCTACTATATATTCTGCAGGAAATGTTTTCTTTTCAGTCTGAGAAAAGTGCTTTCTGCTGACCTCTCTGGCCGAGACCTGAACTCTCCAGAGAAGGAGAGGCTTTCTATGGGAATCCCCATAGACAACATTTTCTGCTCTGGACAGTCCCTGTCCTGGCCAGAAATGTCAGCAGAAAGCACTGTGCCAAACTGAAAAGAAAATATTTCCTGCTTGACATATAATAGCTAACAAGTAGACTTAAATTACAAACCTATATAACTTTCTAACACCAGTTAAGTTTGATAGAAAAAGATGCTGATAACCCCTTTAAATACATCCTTAACCTCTTCAGGATGGGGCTAATTTACGTTTTTGCATTTTCGATTTTTCCTCCTTGTGTTTAACAGGCCATAGCGCTTGCATTTTTTCACCTACAGACCCATATGAGCCCTTATTTTTTGTGCCACTATTTGTACTTTGCAATGGCAAACTTATAATATGCTGTGAAACCAGAACATTTTTTTTTTTTTTTTTTGGGGGGGGGGGGTCATGTTTACACCATTTGTTCTGTAGTAAAACTGACATGTTATATATGTTCCTCGAGTCGGTATGATTAAAACAATATATAATTTATATAACTTTTATTTTATCTGACTGCTTTTAAAAAATTAAAACCTTTTTAAAAAAACTAAATGTGTTTAAAAATAGCTCTATTCCCAGCCTTATAACGCTTTTATCCTTTGGTCTATGGGACTGTATGAGGTTTCATTTTTTTGTGCCATAATCTGTTCTTTCTATTGGTATCTTGACTGTGTATATGCAACTTTTTAAACACTTTTTATTACAAGTTTTATGGATTTGATGTGACAAAAAATGTACAATTACTGTGCGAGATCAGGAATGTGATAATGTAATAGTTCTAGCGATTAAGCATGCGGCAATACCAAATATGTTTGTTTATTTGTTTATTTAATTTTATTTATAAAATGGGAAAAAGGGGGGTGATTCAAACCTTTATTAGGGGAGGAAATTTTTTATAAATACAAACACTTTTTTTTTTACTGTATACTTTAACTTTTCGTCCCTCTGTGGGACTTTTAGTATTACTGCAGTGATCTTCAATAGATCATTACTGTATAACTCGGTCCGGTAAGCAGAAGGGATCTCCCCTCCGAGATCGCCTCGCAGGGGGAAGATCCCTCCACTATACACCAGGTAAAAGGAGGAAGTAATACATTTAAATGCAGCTGTCAATTTTGACAGCTGCATTTAAATGTATAATTAGCAGGTGCGCTAATAGCCATGGTCCTCGGCTACAGGACCCCTCTGTGAACCCCTCCCGCATCAGGACGTAAATGTACTGACTAATGCGATAAGGGGTTAACACGCGCGACCCACTAGTAGTGATAATAAAGTGTTAACTTTAGATACTCCAAGAGAGATCCAATAGCCACCTGACAACCTTATACTTTTAGTAGCTGGGCATAGGGACACTATGAATATCCCAGAACAGTTGATTGCGATACAATGGTCTAACATCAGATGTGTGGTCTCTGTTTTCTGTGTTCCACTACAATGGGAGTGGGGGGGCTTACTTAAAAATGTTTTACTTCTTATGGCTTTAAAGATTATTTTTTAAAGGGGACTAGAAATTAAACATAAATTAATCACATGACATCCACAGGGTATGACAATTGTAACATTGCTCATTCAGTTACCTTGTTTATTTCATTTTCAGCTGATTACAAATGTTTCTCCTTTAATTCTCGGTTCTAATTGACTACATTCCTATGAATCACTTTTAATTATGAGTAAATGAATTCTTATCACATGTGAGTGGCTTGCCAGAATTAAATACAAAAAAGAGAAATTAAATTGTCATTTGCATTAGGATGAATCGTGTCTCTTTACTAAAGGTTATCCAGCTTTATGAAATGTCAAAATTATGGAGTCTAACGTTTGGCAAAGGTGTTCTGATGTCAAAAGAGACAATGAGTCAAATAGTAATGGTCCCCTGATCAGCACATACATCATATTGTATTAATAAGATACCGTGTGAGGGCAAGAATTACATGGCATTGATGATGATCTTATGGATAAATGATTTGCTGCTGGATATGTTTCCTATTCATAATAATTATTAATGAGATTAATCTTTCTCTATTCATTGCAACTTATAATAAAAAAACTGCACATTACAATATGATGGCTATGAACATGGGTCAGCACTGAGAATAAAATATTTAGGTTTATTTTTATGTAGCGGCGGGGGCTATATTAGGGGGTATCCCTAAATCAATGTACTTCCAATCAGCTTAGCTGATAAGTACCTGATTAGTAGGGTCCGACTGCTGGGACTCTAAACAACAATGAGGGATCCCTTGTCCCCACAAGTTAATGCATCTGCTGTTAGAATGCATAACCATACCTCATTCATTCATTCATTCATTCATTCATTCACTATAAGAGTTGGAAAAATAGCCAAATACTGTACTCAGGTATCTTCAGAAGTCTCACAGAGACTTGGTGGCTAAGCATTATCCTGCTTCTTCAAATACCCTAGGAACAAGAGTGTCCTACTCTCCTAATCAGTGCAGGTCCCAGCAGATGCCCCCCTATTTAACAAGTATCTCTTCTTTGGATAGTTAGTAATTGATTTAATGTTGGGGTAACCCGTTTTACAAGTCTTATTGCTTGTAGTGTCCTTCTCATGCACCGTGCATTGTAAAAGGCCATTATATCCTTAACCCCTTAGCGACCCATGACGTACCTGGTATGTCATGGTGCAGCGGGGGGAATTCAGAGAGGGGTCCCGTCTCCCAAACCTGACAACTGCACTGAAGTGCTTTATACTTCATATCCCTGGTGTCTAGTGGGACGGATTCCCCCCCCCCATGCGCGATCCATTCTTCTGCCCGTGCTGGGCCTCAGCGTCGCAATTACGCTGATCCCGGATCGGCAATACATTGTATGACCGATCTAATGGATCTTTGCTGTGTATATACACAGCATTGATCTCTATGAGAGATCAGTGCTGTGTATATACAAGTCCCCCAGGGGGACTTCTAGTTAATGTAAAAAAAAAAGGTAAAAAAGTGTTTTTATAAATAAAAAAATCCCCTCCCCTAATAAAAGTCCAAATCACCCCCCTTTTCCCATTTTATAAATATAAATAAATAAATAAACAAATAAATAAACATATTTAGTATGGCCGCACACATAATCGCCTGAACTATTAATTAATCACATTCCTGATCTCGAACGGTAAAAAAGCGCAAAAAAATTTCAAAGTGCAAAAATTTTTTGGTCACATCAAATCCAGAAAAAATGTAATAAAAAGTTATCAAAAAGTTGCATATGCGCAAACAAGGTATCGATTAAAAGTAAAGATCATGGCGCAAAAAATGACACCTCATACACCCCCATAGACCAAAGAATAAAAGCGCTATTAGCATGGGAATAGAGCGATTTTAAGGAACATATATTTGTTAACAATGGTTTGAATTTTTTAAAAGCCATCAGATAAAATAACAGTTATACATGTTATATTGTTGTAATTGTAATGACCTGAGGAAAATGCATAACAAGTCAGTTTTACCCCAGGGGGAACGGTGTAAATGCAAAACTCCCCGAAATCCAAACAAATTCCGTTTTTGTTTTTTTATTTGACAGCGCAAATGATTTTTTTCCGGTTTCGCAGCATATTTTATGGAAAAATAATGCCTGTAATTGCAAAGTACAATTGGTTTAGCAAAAAAAAGGGCTCATATGGGTCTCTTGGTGAAAAAATTCAAGCGCTATGGACTTTTAAACATAAACTGGAAAAAGTAAAAGTGCAAAAATGAAAATTGGCTTTGACCTTAAGTGGTTAAACCATACTTTCGTAAGGATAATGGACTACATAAAACTATTGCCATAGGAAAATTAACAACTTCTAAGCAGGGCTGGTCTAAAAGATGTGCAACCGTTGGATATTCACAGGGTGTCATATCTGGCTCACCAGGGCTCACCCCAGGGCGAGATAGCCTGGGCATTCAGAAGTATCAAACATTTAGGTATAACTACGAATGTAGTGATCCTGCAGTTCATTGATGAATTGTTTAAAGAGGATGTACCATCAGGTACATCCTCTTTAATCTGACCCAGGGATAGAACGGCGCCGTCACGGGGAAGCCGGTGCCGTGGTCCGTTTTTTGAACCACGGCCAGGTTCCCGTGTACGGAACCCTTCTATCCATGGGTACCGGGCTGGGGCTTAAGCACAGAAGGCCGACCGACCCGCCCCCGGTGGGCGGAATCCCCGGTCCCTCTATAACGGGGCTCCATTGATTCTAATGAAGCCGTGTCATAGAGGGGAGGGAATTCCCTCCCACTGGGGGCGGTTCGGCCCACCTCCTGTGCTTCAGTCCCAGCCTGGTACCCGTGGATAGAACGGCGCCGTACACAGGAACCTGGACGCGGTTCAAAAAGCAGACCGCGGCACCAGCTTCCCCGTGACAGCGCCGTTCTATCCTTCGGTCAGATTAAAGAGTATGTACCTGATGGTTCATCCTCTTTAAGTAACTACATGGCAGGGATATGTGTGAGTCTTACACCAATGCTACAGTACTTTGATGCTGAAATATTGTGTTATTTGGTCAATATATGGTTATCCGTATTAGGGAAGAGTATTAATAGAAGGTACTGCATATGACATCAACCAACCTAAGGGCAGTCTTGCACCTAAAAATGAAAAAGAGAAAAAATAGTAATTCCAGTTTCTCATCCATGACACACTGAAAACAAAGGTGATGGTGGATGGATGTCAATGGCAGGCCACGTAATGGGCACTATGACCCCAAAGTTTCTCCTGTTAAGTGGCAGGACATTATCTGCACAGATACAAGGCTATGTAATGAAGGTGCCACCTGTGTCATGATAGTGAAGAAGAAAACATTGGGAGCGGCTCCTATTTGTAGGTAGTTTAAACAATCCTCTTTATTGGTGACCTGTCCGGTCCATCCCGAGCTTGTTTTCCATTTGTGCATGCTCTCACATAACCACTGTTCCCAACATTTTCTAACATCTAGGTCAGAATGGCCTAGATGGCTGGCAGTTTGTCAAAACGACCAGTCTGCTTCTCTCAAATTTTTATTTTTTTTTCAAAAATGAGTTTTTTTCTTAAAGTCCATCTAGCAGTTAACAATCTCTCACTGCGAGGTATACCACCTAACACTAGCATCTGAGAATATTTTTATAGGAAAGCAAGGGAAGCACTTTTATACTGATGGAGGCAGAACCTCAACTGAAGCAAACGTGGTATTATTCACATCCTGCTAAGCGACGATTCAGCTGAAACCCAGCCTTTTTCAAGCATGTCTACACAGTATCAAATGCACTTTTAATTTTACACTGTGTAGACACGCTTGGAAAAGGCTGGGAGTCAGCCGAAACGTTGCGTAGTAGGATGTGAATAAAACCATGTTTGCTTCACTTGAGGTGCGGTCTCAATCACTATTTTCTGATATTGGTTCCGGACAGATGGATCCCGCTTGGTGAGGTGTTCCCTATCCTCTACTTTACACATTTCAATGGGTCAGTGCTGCTCCCATATTTGATTTATTACCAGTATCTACTCAGACCATACCTGTAAATGAACATCTGCCTGAGACGTAACAACCTGCCAAATTTTGCAGCAATCCGACATTTCTATCTGCGCACGTTATTTTTGTCAGTGTATTTCCACTGTAACGTGTGTGAGTTTCTGCAGGAACACTTCACATAATTTATACCAAACCGCACAGAAGGTTTTAGGTATATTATGACTGCATATAAATAATTTGTTTTTGTCAGGATGCCCCAGGACTCGCTGGAGGCACATTTCTCTTTTATGCATCTCCTATGTCATTTCAGCTCTGCAATAAAGTGCTATTTAGATTATTCATGTTTCCACTTCACAGTCATCTATTACATTTGATCTCTGAGGTAGCTATGAACCATACATAAGGCACATCTGCACAGAAAAAGAATCAGTGCAAATGATACAAATTAGCTGAATAAACAGAACATTTCCATATTGATTTTTGGAAATCCATATATTCTGTCTCCTGTTCTATATCAAGAAATAAGCTGATTGGGATGCCCATTGCAATGTCCAATAACCCAGTTTCTCCTGGTTTATCACTATGTACGGTGGAACAATCTATTGCTTTTTTTAGAGGTTTTGTGCATTGATTTAGACTATATTTTTGTGCATTATAAAAAGGGGCAAAGGGGCATTATTTCTCTATTAGGGCACAAATGGTATAAATTCTGTATAGAGGCAATTTTATTTTAACTCCTATTTTATTAAAGAATTTTTTGAAAATAAGGGGTTACAAACTTATCATAGAGGCAATTTTTTTGTATGGGGGCACAAAGGGCATTAAAAATGTGCGGAGACAATATTATTGGCATGGCTTGGGGAGATAAGTAGCTGGCACTACTCATAAAAAACCTGGAGAGTGTGGTATTAACTGATGCATATAACTGGTGTGATGTCTACAGTGGTAGACAAGTGGCACAAGTGAGACTAATCCAAGAAAGCAAAGTAGGAAATACAGTCCAGAGTTTATTGTAGATATCAATGGCTGCAACAAGGATGAAGGAACCAGATTCGTTACGAACTTTAGGAAAAGTTTGGTTCGGGACCTGAACGAACTTTGAGAAAGTTCATTACTAATCTGGTAAAAATAACAACGGCGACGCAAAATTGTACTTTTGTCATAGAATAGACCAGGATACAAGGGATACAAGGGATTATTACTCCTATAATCACTTGTATCCTGGTTTTCTGTGAATATCAAGATGTGTGACGTCACCCCTGTTAGGGTGAAACCTTAAATTAGTCTCCTCAGATATACCTGGGTGCTGCCTATTTAAAAATGTAATGTGACAGCTGTCTGTGAGTATTAACCAAGACACATGAAAGCAACTTCAGTGTTCAAGTTTATCGAAATTATTAAGGGAAAATCAGTTCATATCTTTACAATCAGGTTCAAAAAATAGAAGAACCCCGTTTAGCCGCAACAACATAAAGTTAAAAAAAGTCCCCAAATAAAGTCCCATAACTGTTTGAGAAACAAAAAAGTCCAAAAAAAAAAGTCCCATCACTGTCGCAGAAACAAAAAAAGTCCAAAAAAAGTCCCATCACTGTCTGAGAAACAAATAAAGTCCCCAAAAAAGTCCCATCACTATCCCAGAAACAAAAAAGTCCAAAAAAAAAGTCTAATCAGCTGCCCCATCTGCTGTCCCATCACTGCACAGTTGTGTAGAAAAATGTTGGCGACTCATTGGGTATCTTGGTGTCCAAGACCGCGCAGACCAGTGCTGATGTCTGGTGCTTTAATTATGTGCAAGGGCAGTACATGTCTGTTACTGCCTATTGGGTCAACATTTCCCCAGAAGACCACCAGAAAGTTAGCCCTTTCTTGCTACTGTCACCTCCCCGGTGCTTTAGGGGGCCAGTTTTGCACAAGGTCTGCCTCCACCAGCTTGCAACCATCCACCGCTTTGACCGCAGTCCAACCTGCCCCGATGTCTTACCAACGATGTCAGGCCCGGCGCTCTCAGGCTGTCCTCCATTTTGTGAGCCTGGGTCAACAAAGCCACAGTGGGCAGGAGCTCCTCCGGACCATCAGGGAGGAGAAGGAGGTATATGAATGGCTGAGCCAAGGTCAACTAACAGTGGGAAGTGTTGTAGCCCACAAAGGGAGGAACCCTTTCTCTGCAGTGCAGCAGGGAGTCATACACTTTGTATGGCACATGTGATAAACCTCATAGTGAATAGGTTTCTTCGAACATGTCGTGACAATTGTTGATCCCTTTTGAGGATGCGACTCTGTGAGCAGGCATCAAGGACATCGTCCCACTCGTCCGTATTCTGGAAAATGCGGTAACCAACATCATCAGCGAGGAATCCCAGGCCACCACTCCAAGTCTGACCATCCTCCTCCATGAATAGTCTGTTCGCAATCATACTGGCCTGGGTGCAATCAGGTACTGCCTCCTCCTCCTCCTCAAATAGTCTGTTCCCAATCATACTGGGCTTGGTGCCGCCTCCTCCAATAGTCTCTTTTCAACCATACTGGGCTGTTTGCAATCAAGTGCTACTGCCTCCTCCACCCCCTTCTCCACACTGGGTCCAGTACAGTACTATTACTGCTGCTGATTCCACTGTCAAATGTCTGTTTTCCACCCTACTGGGTCCAAGGAACTTTGTGTCCCATGTAATCACTTACACCTTGGCTAATTTTTTATCACTATTTTTGCACTTTGATTTTTTTCTACTTTTTTCATTGTAATAGCAACTGCAACTAAACGAAACTATACCCTATCACACTCCCACTATTGTAGCTGCAATTATTCAGTCGCTATAGCAAGGTTTGTTTTAGGTTCGGTTCGTACGAATCCGAACTTCACGAAAGTTCGCCGGATCGAACCGAACCGAACTTTTCAAAAGTTCGCTCATCCCTACAAGGTACCACTGTATTTATATAATAAAGAATTCTGACTTAGATCATTTAGGATATTTGGATAATGAGGATAACAGTAACCTATGTTAGGCTATGTTCACACATAACATTTAATGCACATTTAATAAGCGTTGCTATTGATATTATACAAAGATAAAATATTGATATTTTTGCCGCACTTCCATCAGAATCGGGGCAAAAATATTGCTATATTAAAGAAGTCCAGCAAACTTTTTTATTGACATATTGTATTGCCCCCCCCAAAAAAAAGTTATACAAATCACCACTATTTACTTATTACAGGAAATGCTAATAAAGTGTTTTTTTTTCCCTGCACTTACTACCGCATCAAGGCTTCACTTACTGGATAAAATAGTGATGTCACAACCCGACTCCCAGAGCTGTGCGGGCTGTGGCTGCTGGAGATGATGATGGCAGAGGGATGCTCAGTGCCCCTCCAGTGCCCTGTGTCCCCCAGCATCCCTCTGCCATCATCCCCTCCAGCAGCCACAGCCCGCACAGCTCTGGAAGTCGGGTCGTGACATCACAATTTTAAGCAGGAAGTTAAGCCTTGATGCAGTAGTAAGTGCAGGGAAAAGAGCACTTTATAAGTACTTCCTGTAATAAGTGTATATTGGTAATTTGTGTGTGTGTGTGTGTGTGTGTGTGTATGTATATAATTCTTTTATTTTATTATTATTATTATTATTATTATTATTATTATTAATTATTTTTTATTTTTTTTTGGGGGGGGGGATACCATACTTTTATAAAAATTTACACCAGATTTATCCTTTAATGCAAAATTGCTAGTTTGTCACAAAATAGCACTAATTAATGCTAATTAAATACTATGTGTGAACATAGCCTTAAAGGCTCCAAGACTGATTTCCATAATCACTCAATAGAATTTAATTAAATTAAATCTACCTACACAAAACATGTTGGCTAAATCATACAGTGAAGTATCTAAAACAGGGAATGTTACCAAGGAAATTACATTTAGGAAAATAAAGTCTAATAAGCCATGAAATTATTATGGTTTTTCTAGATTGACAGTCAAAAGTCTTATTCATAGAGAATTTCTGGGACAAACTGTACTTTCTAGAAAAACTAAACAATTATGCCATCCGAATGTTACATTGTAAGGGCATATTTAATGATGAGAGTTATAATTCTATGTACAGCTTTCCTGAATTATACACTAATGGTGGATGAGGACATGTTTGCTTGAACAGTATGAGTCTTTTATTGTATGCATCCACTGCAGTCAATACTTTTTGTTAAACTATATATTTGACATTTTCCTCAATTTGGATAAAAGCTTTAAATCACATATACACAATGGAAAAAAAAAACAGAGGGGATTTAGTGTTTGTTACTGTAGAAACATGGTGAAGCCAGCAAATGTTTGATTATCTAGACTCTACATTTGTTGGCTCCATGCATAGATCTTTCTACCTATTAACAAACTCTCCTGTTAGTAAAATGTACCCCATGAGGTGCCTTTTGGATGGAGAATCAGCTGCTCTGCCAGTTTCTACAAGCTAAGATTTATTGATCAAAAACAAGGTAGTTAACACAAACCAAAGACTCATAATGTTTTCCAAAATCTGACTAAAAAAAAAAAAAAAAAAAAGTTAGCCACAAATTATAAAAAGTAGGAAGAAAAATAGGAATAATCTATTGACTGAATGAAAAGTGAAAAATACACGTTTGCTAAGTTTAATACAGGAAGATTAGAAAACACAGCTGGCTTTTTGTTAAAAGCACATTTACTTAAACTGGCCCTTAGATTGTGTCTAGTATTGGAGCTCAGTACCAAAAAAAGTTCAGCGTTTCCGAAGGGGATGCAATGCATATTGGCCACTAGGCTGGATTACTATTCTATTATTATAAACCAGAATAAAATAAGACAACTGCAGCACACAGGCTTTACTTTCAACATTAACTACTTTTTGGTGTAATGGTGAGTAAACCAGCAAATGTTTTTCACTGGTCTCCTTGAGTTCAGTGAATGGTGTGTTTTGTTGGTCAATTTTTCATTGCCCCAGAATACTGCTCCACACTGATGAGGGGCAAATACCTTGAAACAGTTGTCTTTGGATGGATGCCTAGCCTTGGTAACCCTGCTGTTCCCGAGAAAGTTTTTTTTTCTAAAAGTCGACTATATCCAATATGGCACCAGCTAGTAAACTACATTTCCCAGCATCCAATGCTTCTCACTGCTCGGTGGGACCTGTAACCACATTACTTTATATCAGGTCACAGAGTTTCTGATTAGAACTGATAGCAGCTTGCTGGGACCTGAAGTTTTTCACAATATATCAGGTCACAGAGCTTCTGTAGAACTACAGGCCCCAGCAAGCTGCTATCCATCCAAATCAAAAACTCTGTGACCTGATATATTGTGATTTGGACAGATAGGCGCTTGTTGGGACCTGAAGTTCTACAGAAGTTCTGAGACCTGATATATTGTGTAGAACAATATATTGATATTGTTATATTGTGTTTATATATTGATATATTGATATATTGTGTAGAAAAGTATATTTATGCCCCAGAGATGGGGAACTGGTACAAGTTGGTGGCACAGGAATGGCCAGGAGGTGGCTGGGGGAGTGCAATATAAGTATGCCCCAGGACAGGGGACTGGTGCAGGCGAGCGGCGAAGCACACGGGGCGAGCGGCTTCTGGTTGCAGCACAGAGCACAGGAGAGGCCAGGACGGGGCTGACAGGAGCGAGCACCAGGAGTGAAGTACATGTAAGCTGGGAGACTGGTGTGTGTGGGGGGGGCGGTGCTGCTGGCGGCCAGCACCGGGTGAGTTACGGAGGGGGGGTCTGGCGGCCAGCATCGGGCGAGATTCGGGGGGGGGGTTAAGGTGCCGCTGGCTATGCTCTATGTGTGGAGACAGGAGTGTCTGGGATTGCTGGGAGCTGTGGTGCCCCAGCAGCAGGAGAAGGTCAGTGCCATCTGCTGGGTGAGGGGTGGCTCTGCCAGGACTGGAGACGGGCACGGCAGACACTGAGGGAGGTGATTATGACCCCGCTGTGTGGTGTGCCGGGCCCCGGGATCCCCTCTCATGCAGATCACAGCCTGTTCCCCATGGCGGGGAAGCAGTCAAATGCTGCCTCCCCCTGCGCCTGGCGGCCAGCATCGGTTGGGTTACGGTGGGGGGGGGGATGGATTCCGTTTGCATCCAGCATCGGCTTAGTTGCGGGGGGGGGACACAGCTGTCACTGTGTCAGTGTCCTCCCTCACTTCAGTGTGCTGGGTTAGAAGCACTAACCTGGCCCATTGAAGGGACGGAGGACACGGAGGGTGGGGGCCAGGAGCAGGGAGTGGTGCCGGGTTGGACTTAGATTTGGTGATTCTATGTGTTTGGTGGGGGTGAAGGCATCTAGATAACAGCAAAACTGTGCAGAATCCATAATAACTTTATATTGGAAAGATGGAAAGCTATGGGTGGGTAACGTATTAATGCAAAAATAATTTTTGGGGGAATACCCCTTTAAGCACCTGTCACTGACTGATCAGGATCCCGGTGGGCAGGGGTAAGTCAATTACCTCTGTCCTTTTGGATTGGTGTTTTATAGAGTTTGCTCCAGATTGGATGCCATTTTGGATGCACAGATTCATAGATGTGACTATTTCTATACTACAAAAATCTTAAGCCTAGGTACATTCACACAGTGTACAGTAGAATAATTGAACCTGCTGTTATGGGCTTGTAGGGCAGGGTACACAAGAATGTAAATAAGTGAAAAATAGATGCAAATATAAAAATTATTTTCATTTCTACCAGTGATGTGGAGAGCAACTTATCACAATTTATCCTAAGGAGAATCAGTTTGGGATCCTCATTCCTGGTAATTGCACTAGCTGAATAGTTTACAGCTTTCATTGTGAAATCTATTGGTAAGCTTCATTGTGAGCTTAAGGATAAACAGGTTTAGGATGTAAATTGTCTGACAAAGGGCCAGCACTACATAAGAATACTAATGTCTACAGAGCCTTCTAGTTCAGCAGATGAGAAGAAAATAGACAATAATTTCATAAGGGACCATTGAGAGAACTCAAAATGTGTCTTCTTGACACAAAAAATATCTTTGGAATCTTTTGGAATTATTTAGCACTAGATGTAAAATCCCCATAATAGAAAAACATGATGTATTTAGGTTAAATGTTAGTAATGTTAAAATGTTTACTCCTCTCTCCTTCAAAAGGAATTTAGCTAAAATATTTGATTTCCTACAATATTTTGAAAAGTCAGGGAGACTTTCTTGTAAATTATTTATTGCTATCCTAGGACAAATTAAAGGTGAGCTCAGGATTGTAATCAAGAGGTTTACAGTCTCAGATATACATTTCTATTATAGATAGTATAACTTAAAACCAGTTGCATGGCAATAAGATTTGCAGAGGTCACAGTTGCGATTGGGTCCCTAAGCCAAGAAGGCCCAGGGACCCACCTTGTCACATTGGACTAGTGTTCAATATGCTGGGTTAGGCACAGTAGTGAGTGCCTGGTATATTCTTCCCCTGTCAACTGTTACAGGAGAACACATGTAGGACACTCCGACTGCGTACACTCAGAGAGATGACAGTTGTACCTCCTGGTACAGTCAGCAGCACAGTGCTTACAAGGCAGAGAAACCAGCACCTGGAGTGGGGCAGTGAGGGAGAGGTGAGAATTTAGATGTTTTTTCTCTCCTTGCCACAGAGCGATCATCTTTACAGAGCAAAAGAGCTTCTTCTTCCTTCTCTGCAGTTCAGGCGAAATGAGTGACATCATCTGCACCTTTACTGTGTTGGGGCAAAAGTAACAGTCTGATCTTAGTGTAGGCTTCAAGTCTGATGCTACCATCAATCTACACTGAGGATCCAAGGCAAGTGTCCTGGATTCTCTAGTTAGCAAGTCCCAAAGCCTATTATCTAGGCTGAATCCCGGAATTCCAGGTGGTGCCCGGGCTGTCTCCTCCTTCCCCACGTACGGGAAGGCCTCAGGAATCAAATGCGGAAGGTACCGCAAGGTTCGAGTTCAATCAAACCTAAGATTTTCGGCTGTTCGATCATTTCTACTTGTAACCAGTCTCTTGCTCGGAATGTACACCATTAACAACAACCTTCTGATTTCTATCATTCAGCCAACAACACATCCACTGAATTATCCAGTGATTAAGTACAATTTTCTCTAACTTCTCTATCAGCTCTTTATGGAGAACTGTATCAAAGGCTTTGCTTAAGTCCAGGCGATATCCACAGCACCAGCTTCATCCATACAAAATAGTTAAAAGCGTCACTGTAATATAAACTTGTGACATGTTGTCAGATGCATACTCCTGCTACTCCTGAGACCCCTTTCCGGTCACAAGCCGGCAGTGGGATCCGACTAATTTGCTCCATAGAATATATTGTCGAGAATCATTCAGTTTTAATTGACAGCCAGAGAGTGAAACCATTCAGGAACTAAGACCCAATGCACTTTTGACATGTCTGATGTTTTAAATTGTACAAAGCATCAGTGCAGCATCTGTAAATTTTAATGGTAACTGTATGAATATGTTAGGGTTGTAACATAGAATTCTGTCCATAAAATTCTAATGGACATTTCTATAGTTTTTTTTTTTTTCCCCCCTTACGTGACATTAGAATTGGAAATTGCTAATATGCAAAACGAAACAAACAAACAAAAAAAAACAGAACAAATAAAGATAGACTCTATTTTTGTTATCAATTCTTTATCTACAGAAGTACGAAAAAGTTACAGTCTACATAGTACTGATTGAGGCCATGTTCACATGGCATAAGAGACTGGCAGTTCCGTGGTCATGGAGTGAACAGTCTCTGAAAAGATCATCCCGGCCGGTACTACAGTACCGGTCGGATGATCTTTCAGCCCGCAAAGTTCTGATGCGGGCGCATCCTTGTGCACCCGCATCAGAACTCCCTACAGCACACAATGAAGCAAGCAGGCGCAAAAAAACGGACATGTTAGTTTTTTGCGGCGCAGCGGGAGATCCCGACCGGAGCCTATACAATGTTTATATGCTCCGGTCGGGATCCCATAGAAGGCTAAGCAGCGTAGCTTTACGTAAAAAGTACGACTGTTGTTGCCGATTGCAACAACGGATGTACTTTACGAAAAGTTACGTTGTGTGAACATAGCCTGACAATGTATACAAAATGTAGAAAAAATAAAACAGTTAAAACGCAGTATGAAGGGACGCAATACAACTTAGGCTGGTAGCAGTTTCTCAAGCTGTAAAGAGCTTTACGAGATTTATATTTAGGTAATAGTTTAAAACAGGAGGGGAAAGTAGGAAAGAGAATGTATGTATTTTTTAACAAGATTATGATAAGTAATTATAATCTCCGTATATTTAATCTATTTTAGTTGTCTTTTAATTTAGCAATTTACAAGATTTACATTTATTTTTCAGAACAACTATTTTTGCTTAAGGCAATAATAAGCATTGATTTTAATTGATAGTATATTTATTCAGCAGAAAAGACGAAAACTATTTAGTTTCTTCTCTATTTAGCAACCGTGGCTGGAATAAGTATATGCAAATCAAATCAATTTGGTGTTAAATTGCTTGCTACATTAACGAACATGTATGTATGTATAATCTATCAATCAGGCAAGGTGAAAGCAATTATTTCATTACAGCCCTTCCGAGTTCTGTCATGTGCAAAAAGATTTCTGTAAGATTAAACCTTATCATTGCACAGTACAACAAAAACATGTAGATAAAGAAACATAAGAATGTTCTATCATTTTAAACTAAAGCTGCCTTGGCTTACCAGAGTAAATACTGTAGCTTGCTGATCGCCATGCCTGGCTAATTAACCGTTTAAATGCATCTGTCAAAACTAACAGCAACACTTCAATGCTGTTAGAAACCATAACCTGGTGGTCTAGTGGCGGGATAACACCAACCTCCCCCTTCCCCAGCACGTCATACGATCGAGGATGGGCAATCCATCCTTCTTGGTGGGTCGGACCTCAGCAACACTAAACGGAATTCTGCCACTTTTACTCCATGTGAACTGGCCCTAATAGGTGAAATCAACCCATAAAAAAATCTAATCAGGGTTGGACTGGCCCATTAGAGCATACATGGGTCCAGACACTGACAATATTGGACCAAAGGTCCAACAAAAAAATACTAAATTTAGAGGCAATAACTTGTTAGTAGGGTATGTTTTTTTTATGGAATGATTCTCAAAAAAACTTACTGGATCCTATTGGTGATATATTCTAACAGAGCATACCATGGACCTCAAAATTGTTTCCTTAAGTGGGCCCAGTGCCCTTCTCCATAATAACAGTATCCTTACAAAATGTCAATGAATATGAGACTCTGTAAACTTCTGTAAATTTAAATGAACCCACCTCCTATACGACCCCAACAGAAGATAATATTAAATACATCCTTCTGTAGCCTGTTTTGCAGTTTTGGTTTTCTTACTGATCTGATATTTTTCTTCATTTCAAAGCACCATCCATCTTAGGAAAATCTATTGTGCCACAATAATTACATATCCATAGATTTTTGTGCCACTTCTCTAATTGCAATATCATTCAAAGTCAGGAAGTCCCATAATTGAAAATAATACAAAGGTTTCTCTACAGGAAGGATTTGGAAAACTGTACCCTGTAGCTGTGCTGATATTTTCTGGCAACATTAAGTTCATGGGATAAAAGATTATGATTGTATATAAAGAAATTATTATTATTTTTTTTTTTTAAGATAACCAAATAATAAGTAAGACATGGGCACTGATCAATTATTGGCCATACTTATTTTGGCAAAAACTATGATAATTGTAGGGCAGAACGATGGGCACAGGAACACACAGAGGGCGCGTGACCTCTGTATACTGCATTTATAACAATTTACCAAAGCTTTTTATTTACAAGAGTGATAAATCTCGTGTGAATTCTAGACCAGCTCCGAGCTAATGTAGATTTCAGTGACAATGCATGAGAGGCTCTGGTGCAGCTAGAAATTCTGTGTGCACAATTCAATATATACAAACAAAAAGGAAGCGTTTATAGGGAAAATTCTTATTTATCGGTTAAAAAGATATAAAAAAAACACACACACACACACACACTCACACAGGCACCAGCAGTGGGGTCTTCTAGTATAAGTGTAAAAGTAAAAAAAAAAAGTGTTATTATAAGTAAAAAAGCCCCCTCCCCTAATAAAAGTGTGAGTCACACCCCTTTTTCCATGTTATAAATACAAATAAATAAAAATGTTTGGTATCGCTGCGTGCGTAATCGCTGAAAATATTAATTAATCACATTCCCGATTTCGTACAGTAAACGGCGTAAGCGCAAAAAATCGCAAAGTGCAAAATTTCACATTTTTGGTCATATCAAATCCAGAAAAATTGTAATAAAAAGCGATCAAAAAGTTGCATATGCAATCGAGGTACCGATAGAAAGAAAACATCATGGCGCAAAGGTTAGCCCCATAGACTAAAGGTTAAAAGCGCTATAAGCATGGGAATGGAGCGATTTTAAGGAACATATATTTGTTATCAATGGTTTGAATTTTTTACAAGCCTTCTCATAATATAAAAGTTATACATGTTTTATATCATTGTAATCGACTTGAGGAACATATATAACAAGTCAGTTTTACCCCAGGGCGAACAGCGTAAAAAAATACCCTCCAAATAAAAGAAATTAGTTTTTTGTTTAGTTTTTTTTCAATTTTACCACACGTTGATTTTTTTTCTGGTTTTGCAGTGTACTTTATGAAAAAAATTCAGCCTGTCGCAAGAAATAAGGGATCATGTGGGTTTCTAGGTGAAAAAATGCAAGTGCTATGGCCTTTTAAGCACAAGGAGGTCCTCTAAGGGTTAAAGTGCAAGTGCTCAAACCATGTAACACAGCTCAAATGGTAAATACAACCAATAGGCAGTAACTTGGGGGGTGGGGTGAATAAACACATAAGGTATGCAACATCACAAGGACAGGGAGGGTTGACAGTAAGGCACCAGTACGCCTATCACACATCCCCTGCCACAAACCTGTGAACCAGCAATGGAGGGTCTCAGGTCCACAACACGACGCACGTTTTGCTACAATAAACTTCTTCCATTTAAGTGTAAGTGGCAAGGGCAGTCCCTGTTACTTATCGATCGGGACCCCCGCAGTGTGACTGCGGGGGTCCCGATCGTTTTACCGGGCCGCCGGAAGCATATGGCATATGCCTATGGCATAGCATTGTACAGTGTATGAATTCTAATGATGGCAGGTAAAAGTCCCCCAGGGGGACTTAAAATGTGTAACAAAAAAAAGTAAAAATGTTTTTATAATGTTTTTATAAAGTCCCTCCTCCAATAAAAGTTAAGATCACCCCCCTTTCCACTTATGTTTATTTATATAATTTATATGTTTTATTTATATATTATACACCGTAGTGGGCATAATTGTCCGATCTATTAACGCCTTAAGGACAGAGCCTGAAATGGCCTTAAGGACAGAGACAAATTTTATGAATTTGACCAGTGTCACTTTATTCATTAATAACTTCGGGATGCTTTTACCTGGCTATCTGGCTAATTCTGAGATTGTTTTCCCGTGACATAATGTACTTTACATTTCTGGTAAATTGGAGTCGATACTTATAACAAATTTTTATAAAAAAATAAATAAATAAATAACGTGAAAAATTTTAAAAATGCATTTTTCCAACTTTGAAACTTTTTTGCTTATACAGAAAATGATTATGCCACATAAATTATATATTAAATAGCATTAGCAACATGTCTACTTTATATTTGCGGCATTTATTAAACTATCTTTCATTTTTTTTAGACAATAGAAAGCTTAAAACATAAGCAGCAAATTTCCAAATTTTCAGTAAAATTTCAAAATCAGATATTTTTAGGGACCTGTTCAGGTTCAAAGTGTATTTGAGGGTCCTGTATGTTAGAAAGCCCCACAAGTCACCCCATTTCAGAAACTGCACCCCCAACACTCTGCAAAAGCACATCCAGAAAGTGTTTTAACCCTTTAGGGGAGTCACAGAAATAAAAGCTAAGTGTGTAAGAAATTTGAAAATTTAAATTTTCTGTGCAGAGATTTTATTGTAATCCAATATTTTTCATAATTATAAACCTATTATCAGAGAAATGCACCCCAATAATTATTGCCCCGTTTCTGCAGTTTATAGAAATACCCAATATGTGGCCCTATTGCGCTATTTGACACAACCACAAGCCTCAGATACAAAGGAGCGCCTAGCGGGCACAGGACGAGCCTCCAAAGGGAAGGAGCGCCAATTGGCTTTTGGAAGCTGGATTTCACTGGAATGGATTTCAAGGGCCATGTCGCATTTACAAAGCCCTCGTGCTGCCAAAGCACTAGATACCCCAACAAGTGACCCCATTCTGGAAACAAAACCCCTCAAGGAATCTATCAAGGGGGACAGCGAGCATATGGACCCCACTGGTGACAGGCACAAATGTGGATTAATGTGACGTGAAAGTGAAAAAATTAATTTTTTCACTTTCATGTCACAAATATACCCGTCATCAAGGGGTCCATATCCACACTGCACCCCTTGTTAGATTCCTTGAGGGGTGCAGTTTCCAGAATGGGGTCACTTGTGGGGGGTTTACAGTGTTTTGGCAGCATGAGGTCTCTGTAAATGCGACATGGCGTTCATCATCCATTCTAGCCAAATCCAACCTCCAAAATCCAAATGGCGCTCCTTCCCTTCGGAGGCTTGCCCTGCACCCACATTGCGGTTTATGTCCACACGTGGGGTATTTACGGACTCGGGGGAAATTGCTCTACACATTTTTTTTTCTCTTTTAACCCCTTGTGAAAATGATAATTTCAAGTCTAGACCAACATTATAGTGTAAAAAATGTAATATTTCATTTTCACGCCACATTGTTCCACATTTGTGTCCGTCACCAGTGGGGTCCATATGCTCACTACACCCTTTGTTACATTCCTTGAGTGGTGTAGTTTCCATAATGGGGTCACTTTTGGGGTATTACAACTTTCTTTGCAACACAGGGGCCTTTTTGAATTCAACATGGCCCCTCGAAAACCATTCCAGCCAAATCCAGCCTCCAAAAGCCAAATGGTGCTCCTTCCCTTTGGAGGCTTACTCTGCACCCGCATGGCACTTTATGTCCACATGTGGGGTATTTCCGTACTCAGGGGAAATTGCTCTACACATTTTGTGTTTTTTTTTTATCTTTTAGCCCCTTGTGAAAATGAAAAAATCAAGACAAGATCAATGATTTAGAGTAAACATTTAAAAAAATTACACTAAATGTTGGTCTAGCCTTGATTTTTTCCATTTCCACAAGGGGTTAAAAAAGAAAATAAATGTAAAATGTATAGGGTATTTTCCCCTGAGTACGAAAATACCCCACATGTGGACATAATGTGCTATATGGGCACAGGGCAAGTGACCAAAGGACAGAGCGCCATTTAGAGGCTGGAATGGAGGATGGAGGCCATGTTGCAATTACAAAGCTGCTGTTCTGCCAGGACAGTAGAAAACCCCCACAAGTGACCCCATTATGGAAACTACACCCCATAAGGAATCTAACAAGGGGTGCAGTGAGGATATGTACCCCACTGGTGACGGGCACTTATGTAGAACATGTGGTGTGAAAATAAAAAATACATTTTTTTTTCATTTTCACGGCACAAATGTGCCCATTACCAGGGGGCCATATCCCCACATCCTCCCTTGTTAGATTCCTTATGGGGTCACTTTCCCCATTCCTTATTGGGTCACTTGTGGGGGGTTTCTACTGTCCTGGCCGCACAGAGGCTTTCTAATTGCATCATGGCATCCTTTAATGGGAATGGCAGCCATACCTATTTAGCTGGGGAAAAGGGACAATTCTAATTTATCTGGGGGTATTATGCCAATTATTAGTTTATAAGGTTGAAAATGACAGATGTCCATCAAATTCAACCTGTGTTGATCCAGAGGAAGGCAAAAAACCCTCAAGAGGCAGCCGACAATAGCTTCATCACAGGGAAAAAATTCCTTCCTGACTCCATAATGGCAATCAGAATAATCTCTGGACCAACATGACCCCTGAAATAGGAATAAGGGAAGGAATTTAGAAAATGTAGAACTCCAATGACGTGTAGTACGCCTTGAAGCGATCCTGTATGCAGAGGTCGGGGTGATCAGGACAGGTGTCATACTGGAAAATGGTGTCCTTCCTGATCCCCTTGTTATGCCACACTCTGCTCTTCTTCTGGGGTCTCCTGTTTTCCAGTGTGTGGAACGTCACCTGGAAAATGTTGTCCTGGTGCGATACGGGGTCCTTCATATCCAGAAGCGCTGGGTCCGCTCCATGGCTGCTAAATATTAGGGCTCTATTACTGCTTCTGATATTTCGGATCGTGCTGCAAGCTACAGTAGCTCGGGCAGCGAGGGACCGGAAGAGGGGGTGCTGGTATAAAAGTTATCCCTGTACGGGTGGAAACCTTTATCCAGCTGTGGGAAGATCAGTTCCCAAACGATCTTCCCACTAACTCCGAGCATTGGGGGGAGGGGGCATCTGGGGGCTGGATTCGGGTGTCCCTTCCTACATACACTCTAAGGGTACGTGCACACTGCGGAATTGCGACAGATAACCCTTCACACATTCCGCAGCTGGCACCCGCCGGCGGACTGATGCGGGCACGCACGTCTCCACACATGTCATAGACTCCATTCTATGTACAGGCGGACTCCGCTCTCTGTCCAACGTATTCATTCTTTGGATGGACGATGGAATCGGCCCGTGCATAGAATGGAGTCTATGACACGGGTGGAGACGCACGCCTGCATCAGTCCGCCGGTGGGTGCCAGCTGTGGAATGCACGAAGCATTATCCTTCGCCATTCCGCAGTGTGCACATACCCGAAATCTGTAAGAGTACCCTGAGGTACTCTCACAGTTTGTAGAATTTCACACCAAACCGTCATCTCTTATTGGGACGGTTCTGGCGGAAGAGACGTGTCTGGGGGGCAGTGTACGCTATGCTACTCCCAGACACATCACTGGATGATGAGGACGATGAGGATGAATGGAGGAAAAAAGGATCCCTGCATTAATCCTCACTGGCTGTTTCGGTGTCAGAGGCAATAATAACGTATGCGTCTGATCCCGAAAACACACCAGGGGGCAACTTTTATATGGAGATTGGTATATGGGGTATGTAGTGGTGTAGTGTCAAACTTTATTCAATGTAGTGTAGTGTGGTGTAATGTAGTGTTTTTTTTACAGTAAGTATACAAAAAAAAAACTACGCCAAAAATGGTGTTGCTGATAAATGCCGCACTTATGTGCAGCACTTATCAGCAGACCTTGGCAGTAGGATATAGAAAAAAAACACCCTACGCCAAAAAGGAGAAGTTGCTGATTAGCAGCACACTTTCGTGTAATGCTGATCAGCACTCTGCGGCAATAGGGTGCGGAAAATAGAAAAAAAAATTGGGAAAAAAAAACCAAAACTTTTACTACATGCTGAACATCCCTATACCTGCTGATAAGTGTATTACACATATCAGCCACTAGAAGGCAGCAGAGCGCAAAATCCGGAAAAAGACGACGCTGGAGCCAAAAAAAGCCGAAGGGGACCCCACGGAAGAAGCCGAAAACCCGATGAGAAGACGAGGACGCCGCAACCCGGAAGACGACGATCGGGACCGCGGGACAGGTGAGTAATGTACAAAGACCTGCTCTGGACCCCTCAGCTACCTAGCTGAGGGGTCCAGAGCAGGTATTTATTACTTTTGGGGACTTTGATCCGGCCTGCCGCTCACGGCGATCGGGGCGGTGGCACTGTTACCACCATTACTTTTTACAGTCCTCGGACAGCACCGACCGCCATTTTCTCCTGGGACAGAACCGACCGCCATTTTTTCTGGGTCATCGGGTCACCGATGACCTGGAAAGGTGCCGATCGTCGCTATCGGGGAAACCGCGGGCGTACATTTATGCCCTGTTGCGTTAAAGCCCAGGCAACAGCGACGTAAATGTACGCCCAATGTCGTTAAGGGGTTAAAATATAACAATCATCGCGAACGTTGAATGGCGTAAATGAAAAGAGGGGAGAAAGCATCAGGATTACCTATTTTTTTTTACTATATATATATATATATATATAAAATAAAAAGTGATCACAACGTCCGCTCTTAACGAGTATGGTATTAATAAAAACTAGAGATTAGGGCACAAAAAATAACATCCCATACAGTCCTATAGGTGAAAAACTAAAACCGTTATAAGTGTCACAATAGGCCCAGAGAATCTGTGTGAACCTGCATATGGTTGTGTTTGGACTGACCTATAGAATAATGGTATCATGTCACTTTTAGCATATAGTGCATTAGGTAGACACAGGAACCCCCCCAAAAGACACCATATTGCATTCGATTTTTACGATTTCACCAATTTATATCTTCATAAATAAAATTTTTAGGGTTCCATCATACATGTTATGGTAGAATGAAAGACGCCATTACAAAGTACAACTACTCCTGTAAAAAAAAACAAGCGCTTACATGGCCCTGTAGATAGAAAAATGTAAGTGCTAGAGCTCTTAGAAAGGGAGAAGGAAAAAACAAAAAGGCAAAAATGAAAATTTGCTTGGTCCACTGGGTCATTTTGGGCTTTGTCCTCAAAGGGTTAATACAACTTTACTGGGTTGTCCACATATGGAGCTTATGCTCTGAAGGGACTGCAGACATCCATGATTGGTGATACTATTACCCATGCTTTGAAGGATAGCTCATCAGTAACTCACCTAAAATCGTTGTTCACGCATTGCTACATGTAATAGCGATGCACAGCTGACAGCTGATGATTGTAGTATAAAATAAAGTATTAACTCTACTTACCACATTGCCTGGTGTCCCCGGGCCTTCCTCAGTGTCCTCTGTGCCTTCCTCAGTGTCCTCTGTGCCTTCCCTGGTGTTTGCAGCTCTACCTTCTGTTTCAGTCTCTGCACTGACAAGACGTGGATGCTCAGCCAAGATAAGCCAGTCAGTACAGAGACTGGAACAGAAGGCAGAGCTGCAGACACCAGGGTAGGGCTCTAAGGATGACCTGGAATGTGGTAAAGTGAGTTAATAAATTATTATTTTACACTAAAGGCAAGGGCTGCAAAGACATCACTAAGGGTACTATTACACGGAATGATAATCGGCCGAATCGGCCCGATTCGGCCGATTATCGTTCCGTGTACTAAATACAACGATCAGCCGATGATCGTTGTCATCGGCTGATTGTTGATATAAGTTCAGACCTATAATCGTCAGACGCCGACCGTGCACCACTACGTGTAATAGCGGTGCACGTCCAACGCTGACGATTAGCAAAGAAGAATACATACCTAATCCATGGTCCAGGGTTTCTCTACCTCAGAGCTTTTTACCGGGTCCCGTGCGCTCCGGCTTCTTAGCGGCCTGTGTCAGCTGACAGGCCCCTTTGGCTAATCACAGGCCGGAACCGCCGCAGCCAGTGATTGGCCGAGCGGCCTGTCAGCAGAGACAAGCCACTGTGAAGCTGAAGTGCGTGGACCCGGGGAGAAGTTAAGAAGAGGAACCCTGGACCATGGATTAGGTATGTATACAGTTTAAACAAAGGCTGCAAGGACATTGGTAACTATGTCCCTGCAGCCCTTGTTTAACGATTATCGGGCCGTGTAATAGGCCAAGTAAACGAGCAACGATCTATCAGATCGCTGCTCGTTTACAGGTATTATCGGGCCCCCATCGGCTCGTGTAATACCACCCTAACAGTCTGTGTAATTGCTCTGTAAATCTAGCAGATTAGCGCTTGTTGACGGCTTATGATGGACCCGTGTAATAGGACCCTAAGTCAACATATCAGAGCTAAAATGTGAGCAGCAGAAAGCAGGAAAGGTAACATTTTTGTTGTGTTCCATTGATTAGAAAGAAAACTGGAATATTTCAGAGTAAATAGCTGATATAAATGGACACTGTCAAGGAAAAATGTGTTGATTAAGTTCCCAGAAGGCCCATCAATTGGCCTCCTTGCCTGTCAATCAGCCTTCCAAGCCTTCCAAGCACACTGATTCCGGCTCTCTCCCCTCCTTGTGCACCGCATCAAAAGACGTTTTCCCCTAATATTAAGTTGATGGACAAGCAACCCCAGACACGGTAAGGGGGCTCCTTACATAATCTATTAGGTCCTGCTGGGAAATTAATCAGCACTATTGGGCTGACTGGTTAACCTGGAACCATTTACCATATTACACAGAACAGAACAGAACAGAATAGTTGTTAGTTACAATGATCATTTACTCCATGCGATCCTAGCAAAAAAATGAATGATGTAGAATTACACTGAACGATTAGCGAACGATTAACCATGACTTTAGGATCAGATCTAAATTATCAATGACAAACAAACAATTTTTTGATCATTGTATTTTAAGTAGGCTCTCTAGCATACCTCCTTAGAATGGCTAATTCTTTAGTATTGCATAAATCAACATATATTATCTTATGAAACAATATGGCGTTACTATAGTAGTGTAAAATGCAAACAATAATGGTAAATATATCGGTAAAATTTACTAAAGCATATATCACACCATATACATGCAAAAATTATAATATAGAGCAAAAAAGGGTAAAAGCGTACGTATCTGTAAAATATAAAATATCTATAGCATGAATCTTGTGATGTCCATAGAGAAATACATAGTTTTATCTATTGGCGACTTTGCAGGGCCCTTGCAGGTTGCCGATGTTCATGACCACTGTGTTTGTATTGGGTTAGTTGTCAGTCCACTACTCGATATTCTGGTATATATTGTAAAGGTTAATGATTGTTGTTTCCCTTAATAAATAAGATGTATAGCTGTAGACAGCGCAGACCTAGAGCCACGGGACTGGTGAGAGGTGGACATCCACCAATTCTTTATATGATATACATCTTATTTATTAACGGAAACAACAATCATTAACAGTTACAATATATACCGGAATTTCAAATAGTGGATTGACAACTAACCCAATACAAACACAGTGGTCATAAACATCGGCGACCTGCAAGGGCCCTGCAAAGTCGCCAATAGATAAAACTATGTATTTGTCTAAGGACATCACAACAATCATGCTATAGATATTTTATATTTTACAGATACATATGCTTTTAACCCTACATGTTTTTTAATTATTTTTTTGCTCTATGTGATATTTTTTTGGTTTGCTCTATGTGATAATTTTTGCATTTATATGGTGTGATATATGCTTTAGTAAATTTTACAGACATATTTACCATTATTGTTTGCATTTTACACTACCATAGTAATGCCATATTGTTTCATAAGATAATATATATTGATCTACGCAATACTGAAGAATTATGATTTAGCCGTTCTAAGGGGGTATGCTAGTGAGCCTAGTAAAAATACATATATTTATTGGTTTTCCAGGGCCAAGCAAGTAGTTCACTCGCAATACACCCACAATACCAATTGTACTACTAGGTAGAGTTCTTACTATCCAGATAATTCAATTTTTTGATCATTGCCTGCATTTACACAAAACAATAATTGTTTAAATTTAAACAATAGTGATTTTTTGCATGTTAATTGTCCCATGTAATAGGGCTCTTAGCGCGTTCTCTCCCAACTTTCTGCCATTTGAACAAGATTGCTGCAAAAATGTAAGTTCATGGGGGCGCCTCGCTCACATAGACACAGAGTGGTTTGAGAGGTGCACAGCATTGTATATCTCTCACCACAAGCTATCCTGACAATTTTTCAGACCCCAACCAAAAACATTTGGACATTTCTTAGTGACATGTAAAGTTTTTTTGTTTTTTTTTTAACCTAAAGAAATATACTTAATACGTGATAATTATCAAACCATAAACTTTTCTAATAAATCAAAATAATTTTTTTTAAGTAAGAATAAAAAGTAGGGATAATACAATCTAGACTGTAATAATAGTAGTAACAGTACTCTGTTTAAATAGTGTATTTTTTGCTTCCCACTTTGGCTAGCTTTTCCTTTAGATCAAGTATTATTCAGCAGTACGCAACAAACCATTATTCTATTTCCTCTCTTCTATGGCAATTTTCCATCACTTTAAAAAATGTCTATGTTTTGATGTATAGTGCAATTCAGACCCAGACTGGCTTCAGACTTCAGAAAGGTGCATTTTGTCTTACTCTAAATCCTCTATCAACCAAGTTGGCACTGTCTCTTTGAATTAGGATTACTTACAAGGTACAAAATAATTTCTCTAAGAAGCCACTCTCTATACCTTTACCTGTCTGTTCTGCATGAAAGGCATTTAGTTATAGGCAAATAAATAAAGTTTGATTGTTCAGATGTCAAGAGTCCCAAGTACGTTCATCAGAAAAGTTTGAAAGTTGGCTGTGAAAGTTAGTGGGCATTTCACTGCTGTGTACTGACTTAATGAAGACATATTGTGGCAAAAATTGTAAAATAATTAATTATTTTAAAGGGGGATTGTAGGTTATACAGTATTAATCACTGAGGCTAATACTGTAATTGTTCTAGGTTTTATAGCATAAAAGAAAAAATAGAATAATTTGTTATAGAGCATTGAACTTAGGTGGCAGAGCTTTATAAAGATAAAGAATTCTCAGTGTATTGCCTGAAAAAAAAATGATTCTCTTCTCTATTAAATTCGGTGTCATTCAGTGCTGACAAGAAATGCCTGCTTAAAGGCTAATTAGAACTGGCAGCAGCCAACTTTTTTGTTTCTTCTCTCCACTCCAGTTTGACCAGTTTAAAATAGTCATCCGGGCCTTGTTTATGTGACGTTCTGGGATTCCCCATGTAACTCCTAAACATAGTTTTGCATTTTTCTGCAGACCTCTAGGGCCCTACCTATAGGACTTTGGTGTAGAAGGCAGCTGTCCTTTTGGAGCAAGAGACACTGGTGTGAAGTACCAAGGGGTCAGGAGAGGAGTTTGGATATAGTTTAAAGTGTACATGTCATGAGATTAAAAAAAATAAAATAAAGAAAAAAAAACAGCTGAAGAGGTAGTGAGCTCTAAGGGGTTATCGAGGTAACAAAAACAATTTTCTTAACGATCCCCCTTCCCAATTCCACCCTATGTTAAAATATACATATATAACCTACAGTATTTTGCACCCTTTCCCTGTTATTTTTCCTCTTTCTTGTTGTATCTTATTGTCTAAAATCCTCTAGTCTCCATCCACTCTAACCACGCTCAGCTCCTTCTTCCCCCCTCCCTTTGTAGACACAGGACATGTGATCTCCTCTCTGGAGGCCGGGTTAGCTGTCTATTGACTTGGTAACCCGACCCCAGGAGACATAATCTGCATGATCTCCATGCACCTGTGCTGCTTCCATAGACTTACATGTGTTCCTGAGCCTAGGTTTCTGTAATATGAAATGTTATAGTTCTATCTCTGCTTGCTGTCAGTGAATGCAGGCATATGTAACTGTCTTTCTGTTTCAGCTCTGTATAATGTAAGTGTTATAGATGTTCTTAGAGTCAACATGGAACTAGAATATTTTCATTCAAAGTCAGCAAGCAGAGATTTAAACCTACACTACACCTCCCGGCAAACAGATACCCGTTATGCAGCACATAGCTACACCATGCGTGCATCAGCTCTGCTACAACATCAGCTAGTATGGGATACATATTGGGGTGATATGATGAAAAATCAGTGAAAAAAAAAAGACCTGTGTTTACTGTACAATAGTAATGACAGCAGTGGGCAGCAAAGAATGCTAAATGGGCATGTATGCAAATGGAGCAATCAGGGAGATGCATGATGGGAAATTTGGTAGTTTTTTTTATCTTGGTTATAGACTGGCTTTTAGTAAAGCTTGTAACTCAGTAACGGCTGCAGCTAGAAAGATAGGAGATGACTTAAAATATTTAGGGGGACTTGGTGAGTAAGAGCAGCTAGCATTTTATTTTTTTGTTGTTAGATGGATAACCCCCTTTAAGCAAAGTCCTGTTAACAAACCATACAATAGTAGAAGGAACATGTTTTAGAACAGTTGGCCCAAAAGCTAGATGTCAGTGTAACTTAAAAGTATTATTAAGGAGCTATGTATACCACATAAAAGTCAACAGCATACTAAATGCCAATATGGATCCAGATTTCAGTCTTTGGGTTCTAGAATGGGATTACCATGAAGCGTGTTGTTTACCTCTCCCTTATACTATATTTATACATACATTTTTATGCATATTTTACAGGGGTAGAATGTATTTGATTAGTTAACTAAGAATTATAGAAGGAAACCCATTTTACATATGAAGTTATAAATGTGTTGTTTCCCTTTGAGCCACCAATGTGTTAGTTTATGTGTGGAATAAATTAGTTAACTGTTTTCAGTTTCAGTAAATTAGTTATCAGTTTTATAAGATGTGTGAACCATTTCGACAGAAACTTACTCACTGCTTTTTTAGATCCTATTAAATAAATTAACTTATTTGACACCTCCTTTATATCAAGTAACACTTGCTAACAGTGAATACAAGCAAATGCATTAACTTTTTTATCTAAAGAAAGAGATTTTTTGTGGTGATTCATATACATATCACTAATGTAATGCAGACAATCCCATGCAATAAAGTTGTTCTGTACTTTTAAGGATAGATGACTATACCTAGGATGTGCTACAATAAGTAATCAGAAGAGATGCGGGAAACTCTTGCATGCAGATTGCTCGGTATTTAACCCATTAAGTGTACCAGTATGGCATGTGTCCGCTCCCAGGATTCAGAGAGGGGTTGTATCCCTCTGCTCTGTATCCCACCACACTTGGCTGCTATCTGCAGCCTGTGAGAGCAGCTATTATTGGGCATGGGTGGATCACTGCAACCGCTAATTAGATGTTCACTTGCAGTTCACATGCAGTGTCCGTGATCAGGCTTCCCCGTATCCATTTTGAGAAGCCTGATCACTGTGACCTCTCTTGTTGGAATTCAGCATCTCAATGATGCTGATCATGGCTCGCATATTGATTTTTAAGGGCTGCAGAGGCCTTTACAATAGATCTGCAGAAAAATGGATTCCATGTTTTATATATACTACATTAAAACCTATGGAAGATCAGTAAAATGTACAATGTTGCCCCCTAGGAGGGCTATAAGTTAATGTAGTTGCAATTAATAAAACAACAAAAAAAATTTAATAATATAAAATCCCTTCCTATATTAAAATTTTAAATTACCCTCCCTTTCCCAATTTATAAATAACAATAATAAAAAAAACATATTTGTAATTGCTGCGTGAATAATTGCCCACACTATTAAATTATCACATTCCTGATCATGTATGGTAAACGGCGTAAGCGCCAGAAATTCCAAAGTGCAAAATTGCAGATTTTTGGTCACATTAAATCCCCCAAAAATTGTATTAAAAAGTGATCAAAAAGTTACATATACGCAAGTAAGGTACCATTAGAAAGTACACCTCAAAAAGCCCCATAGACCAAAAAATAAAAGCGGTATTAGGCTATGTTCACACAACGTCCTAAAAAGGAAAAAGGCGTCCGTAATTTGGGTTTAAAAAGATGTCCGTTATTGCATCATTTTAATATGCTTGACTAAAATGCATTGAAGTCTGTGGAATAATGGACATTGTATTGAATGTGTCTGCCTTAAAAGATGTCCGTCATTCAATACAATGTGCGAAAAAGACGTCTGTTATTCTTTAGCCTTCAATGCATTTTAGTCAAGCATATTAAAATAATGCAATAACAGACGTCTTTTTAAACACAAAAAAAGTACGCCTTTTTCCTATTTAGGACTTGTGTAAATATAGCCTAAGCATGGTTATAGAGCGATTTTAAGGAACATTTAGGGGGACATTTATTAGGTCCGGCGTTTTCTGCGCCAGACTTAAAAATGTCCCTGCAGCTCCGACAGTATGGAGATTTATGTAGAGGCACACTGCCTCCACGTAAACCCCTTGTGCACCAGTGCGTGCACCAGGAAACCTACGCCAGCTCAGAGCTGGAGTAGGTTTCCTGATTATTTTCTCGCAAAATAAATGATGAATAGAGCAGACTCTGAGTCCGCGCCAACCCCATTCCTCGCCCTCCACACCCCCTCACAGCCCCCCCTTGCGTACCGGGCGGAAAGTGGCCAGATGCAAATATTTTATTCACAAAACGGTCATTTGTGAATAAATTTATTCGCATCTGGCCCCTTTCCGCCAAAAAATATGATTTTTTTTGCCATGATAAATGTCACCATTAGTTTTTTAAAAGGTTTTAATTTTTTCAAAGCCATCAAATAAAATAAACGTTATACAAGTTACATATTGTTGTAATTTCACTGACTTGAGAAACTTATTTTTAGAGATGAGCGAACCGGTTCAGCCGGTGTGGGATCCGGTTCGGATGTTTCCAAAAGTCCAAGTCCGATTGGATTCGGATTTTTGGAAGTCCGCTGCGATTTTTTTTTTCTTGCTTTCTAAAATGGCATTTAAGAAAGCAGGAAGTGTTCATGGCGGGAAAAGCGCTTTCCCATGATGCCTGGAACACATCCAATAAGCAGGGATCTTGCAGTAGCCCACCCCCTGTGTGACGTTGGTATTGCTTTAATAGGAGCGGTCACATGACCCCATGACGCAGTCTGCAGAGAGAGAGAGAGAGAGGAAGGAGACTAGCAGTACACAGAGCTCGTCATTGTCAAAATGCTGCTGGTGCTGCTGTACTACTGACTACTGAGAGGATATTGTAGAAAAGCAAAGACCAAAAGATTAGGAAAGCGGAGAGGACAAACATATAGTGATTGAAAGAGAAATATAATGAGGGCGAAGGATAGGTAGATTAGGCAAAGGAGAGCAAAGGGTGCACGGAAAAAAAAAAAAGTGCTCTACAGATAGACAAGTCCCATAGTTGGATCCTTGTTATAGAGTCTATCACATACGTGTTATCCTGAGAGACAAATATACCTGGTGCTTGTGTGTAGCATAAAACTATAAAAATAAAAGTATTATACAGATAAACTACTGTTGCTCCTGCCTGGCCTCCATGTTGACTACTGTTGCTCCTGCCTGGCCTCCATGTTGGCTACTGCTGCTCCTGCCTGACCTCCATGTTGGCTACTGCTGCTCCTGCCTGGTCTCCATGTTGGCTACTGCTGATCCTGCCTGCCTTCCATGTTGGCTACTGCTGCTTCTGCCTGGCCTCCATGTTGGCTACTGCTGCTCCTGCCTGGCCTCCATGTTGGCTACAGTTGGTCCATCCTGGCCTCCATGTTGGCTACTGTTGCTCCTGCCTGGCCTCCATGTTGACTACTGCTGCTCCTGTACTGGCCTTAAATGACTATTGCTGGACCTCCACTGGCCTCCAATGACTACTGCTGCTCCTTCACTGCATTTGTGACCTTTTTCCTGCATAGACCCTGTAATGGTGAATATTGAAGTCTAAAAAATAAAAAATTACTTTGAGTTATTGAAAAGATAACTGTTACTGACATGTAGAGCCCTAAATTCAACCAAATACACTACCCCCGTATCATATAGATGCTTTAAACTTTGAAATCTGAAGAAATCCAAAATTCGGTTGAACCAAACTTTTCCAAAAAATCCAGAACTCCGGTCGGAACGAACTTTTGAAAAGTTCACTTATCTCTACTTATTTTCTTCAATTTTACCGCACAAATATTTTTTTTTCTGATTTTGCAGCATATTTATTGCAAAAATTAAATCTGCCATTGCAAAGTAGAGTTGGTGCAAAAAATCAGGGCTCATATGGGTCTGCAGGTGAAAAAATGCACTAAAACAAAAGCTCGAAAACGAAAATTGTCTTGGTCCTTGAGTCTGGGTTCACACACAGTATATTTCAGTCAGTATTTGGTCAGTATATTGCAATCTCAACCAGGAGTGGATTGAAAACACAGAAAGGCTCTGTTCACACAAGGCTGAAACTGAGTGGATGACCACCATATATTGGTTAATAACTGCCATTATTTCAATACAGCAGCTGTCGTTTTAAAATAACAGCAAATATTTGCATTTAAATAACGGCCATCCACTCAATTTCAACATTGTGTGAACAAAGCCTTTTTGTGTTTTCAATTCACTCCTGATTTTGGTTGCACTATGAGGACCACAATACTGACAGAAATATACTGTGTGTGAACATAGCCTAAGGGGTTAAATAACGGTTGCTTAAGAAGTTTAATGTGGCCCTAGGAAGTCCTGGAAACCTTTCCTTCTCAGTAGCTTTTTCATGCTCTTCAGAGTTGTAAGGCAATCCAAAATTCAAGGAGACAAGTAGGATTTTCACCTACAAGAAATTGGCTTTCTAGATGTGTGAAGGAAATGGTGTATCCCTTTTTAAAAATTTTTTGAAGGGACCTCCAGAATAGGACAGGAAAGCCAAGCTTTATCAAAAAGAGTAAAGGCCAATCTCCAAAAGCTCTTAATTGCTGGGCAGGACAACTGACCTCTACCACAACTCCAACAGGAAAGGGAACTCCAAAGAGGGGAACATTTTATGCAGGCACTCTTAATACTAGTACCAATTATTAGAAATAATTTAGACATTTTTCTCGAGCATAGCTTGACAAAGAGGTTTTATGAACAAATTGAAAAAAATAAATAAAAATACCCCATTCCTCATAAGATAAAGTCCTCCCCAAAATATGTTCCCACTTGGCAACATATGCCTGGGACATTATCTTTTATGCTTTGAAAGATACCATATAACAATGAAATGGCATGACCTGGATGAAAAGAAGCAAAGCAGACCTGTGCAAAGTCAGCCAGGGAAGTTATAGAGCCCCAACTAAAAAAGTGCTGCATAATACTTATAAATAAGGCAACTTCTGTATGTCTTTAGTGGCATGCACCTTACCCCCAGCCGTGTTATTAAAAGAAGACACAAATACAGTCTGCAACCTGGGATGTAATGCTTGGGAGTACAAAAACCCCTTCTTATCTCTAAACTCATAGAATTTAGCCTATAACTTGACTCTAAAGCAAACTGATCTCTGGTTCAAAATATTTAGTAATTTTTGAATGGGTAATTGTCAGTTTAGCTTTTGTTCCTGGAGATAAAGAGTGTTTATTTTGAAAGTGGCTACTTTTTTAAAGAGTTTGCAAATACATTTGCCCCTCTCTTTCTTAAAGGGAACCAATCAGATCAAAAGCATATCTAAAGCTATGGAAACGTGCTTATAGATCACCCAGCATGCTTCCCAAACATACCCCTGTACCCTGCGTACCCTGCTTGATTAACCTACACACTTACTTTTATAAAGTCCTGCGCTGTATGCTAATTGCGGCCAAGTAGTCATCTGGGCATATGTAGTCACGGTCCTGGGCGGGTTCCAGCGCTGTAATCACACCCCTCTGGGCGTGATTGAAAGTGCTTCTGTCATGTGATGTCACCCGGGGCCTGCATTGCATAGCAGTGCGCTGAAGTCTTTACTACGCCATGTCTGCACATGCCATGCAGGCACAGTACAGCAGCGTCTTCTCTCGGCTCATATAATTCACGGTGGAAGAAAGAAAAAAAGGATTAAAACTCCTAGGACACCCTTAGATTTCCCCTCTTGATTAGGGACACTGACTTTAAGTGGGTTTCCTGTAGGAAAGCTATGAAAATATGTTTTCTCCTCCTCCTTTCCAGGACTTTAAGCCCTTTTACACTAAAAGTACAAAACTTAATTGTACCCATATATGAAATCTGAAACAAGGTAATATAAGATAACGACTGAAACAGGGAATGGGAAATAGAAGTAGGGAAAAGAGAAAGAAAAAAGGGGGGGTGGAAAAAAAGAAGGAAAAGCTATTTGCATAAATCCACAATAGCATATAACAGTGTTTCACACATAACTTGCATGTAGTACGGGCTAAGTCAAGAGGGTTGTGAGGGCTTAGTCGAACTAACCCACAGGCACCACCCCAGACCCATAACTAGAGATGAGCGAATCTTACAGACTTTTGGTCCGAAAGCAGTTCGCTCTATCGGCATGCCTGTGATCCCGGACTGCATAGTTGCGCTCCCGAGAATATTCGGCCAGGATATTCCAGGGAATCGATCTGGAATTCCCTATAATATCCTGGCTGCATATTCGCGGGATCCCAACTATGCGGCCGGGATCACAGGCATGATGATCGAGCGCAGATGTCGTCGGACCAAAAGTCCGACAGTCCACTCATCACTACCCATAACACAGAAAAAGAAAACATATACATTAAGAGGTACAAGTGTAGCATAATTGGGAAAACTTTAATGGACTAAGAGCTCCACCCAATGCCCTTTAAACAAGGGAAAATATGTGCAAACTAAATAATAATCACTGAGCTAACTGCTTGAGCAGGTCATTGTCCTAGATATTAAGATTTAAGACAACTATATAGCATTGAGTATAGACTAATCAGGACTCAAGGCAGAGAGTTCATGACTCCGGAATGTATGAATTATATCTGCCGATTTTAGCTGGTGCCAACACCAGTCGGCTTGGCCAGTCAGGTACACTGACTGCTGGTAGCCCAAAAGTTCCCACAAACAAGGGAAGATCTCCAAGTTGCCTGAAGATGGTAGTTATTCCATCTTTGTTGACGCAAAGAAGAAAGGGGAATCCCCAATTATATAAAATCCCATGTTCTTTCAAAATCTCCAACAAGGGCCTCAGTACCCTGCTGCAGTGTGTGATTAGATAAGTCTGTTAGTAAAGAAACACTGTTACTATCGTAATCCACTATGCCATGCTCACAGGTCACGCCATTATGGAATCTTTGATCTTGTGAAAATGGACTCTGCAGATTACATCACATGGCTTGTGTTAGAGGGCGAATTCAGGGCCAATACTCTGTGGACTCTGTTCAGCTCAACAGGACCCATGTGGTCCACTGGTAGTAATGTAGTAAAAATGTTCTGAGCCACCACGTCTAGATCCGTCACAGACCCTGCAAGGCCTCTTAACTGAATGTTATTTCTGTGGTTACGGTTTTCAGTGGCTCCCTGGTGGACCTTAATCTCTTCAATCTTTAGAGACTGATACTGGAAAATAGTACAATGAGCAGCCAGCTGTGCCCTTAGCTCCTCCTGCACTTTTTTAATATCATCAAAGCATACTCCAATATTTCCTGTTTCAAAGTGTTAAGCTTCTTTTGGTTTCAATATGGTTTGCAAACTGCTCAAAGTCCTTCTTGGTTGGACGCAAAATGATATATCACTCCAGATCTCTGAGATTCCATTTCTCATCATATGAGTCAGGAAAAGCTTCTCTACTCTCTGAATGCTCAGGGCAGAAGAGACCAAGTGCTGGCTGCCTGGAACATGTGGGGACAAGGTCCACTAACGTTTCAAAGTGTTTTATTAAGGATTTTGAGGATTTTTATGCATACAGAAACAAAGCAAGAATTACACAGGACAAATATGGGATAAGGCATGCAGAGTAACAAATGCAGGTAATATAAGAAAATATAACAAAATATGACAACAGATATTGCTATAACCAATGCAACATGTAATGAAGTGTGAAAGGTGACAAACTGTACACAGGTATGTCAAAAAGAATATAGCAATCAAACATTGCTGTAATTAATGCATGAAACAATCTCAAATCTCTAACAGTAAGTCACTGGGGGCGCATGATGATAAGAGGCATGGATAAGAGGAAGCGCCAGAGAAAAGTGTGGCTTCCCCATGTACATGTAGACGAAAGGCTATAGCAAGGGAAGCATTGGTACCACATGCACAACATGAAACAACACACAGGGCAGAAAGGAACAAACAAACCAAGAAACGAACACACAGACACCAAAGTGGTGCAGAACAAAGACGGCTAACGTGGAAAATGAGTAAGCGGTGTGTGGCACATAGTCCAATTAAAACCGAGGAGGAGAGGAGAGTAGGTGGAACAACAATAGTCCGCTGAGCCTACAAACTCTAAAGGAGTAAAGTACACGATGGCAGTGATGTAAAAGTCTCATTCAATAGATCCTCTCCATCCAGAGGGTGATGCAAAAGCTCGTTGCGGGCCGGGCGACATATTCCATTCACGCAAGACATCCAGTCCTGCCTGTAGATCATGAACCACGAAAGTGTCGGCACCTTTGAACACGGTCAGGCGAACTGGAGAGCCCCACTTATAGAAGATGGCATGTTCCCTCAGAGCAGCTGTAAATGGGCCAGCTGTGAACAGCATCAGGCAAGCATGGTTGTTGACAAGTTGGAATATACTGAGATGGCATCCTTCTCTCTGAGAAATCCTTTATGTTGCCGGGAAGCTGCGAGTATCACCTGCTTAGTGCAGATTTCTTGGAGACGGACAACAGTGTCCCTAGGGATATTAGTGGGCAAATGCCGGGGCCTAGGCACGCGGTGCACCCAATCAAGGGTGAGCTCTCCAAGCAAACGATCTGGTAACAGTTCCTTTATGAGGCCCTGAGCAAAGGCAGGGAGGTCTGGGGCCAGAACAGATTCCGGGATGCCTCGGATTTTGACGTTATTCGATCTGGAGCGATCATTTTCTTGTGCCAATTTGGTATGCAATTTGTGTAGCTCAGTATCTAGGTCCCAGTGTGATTCCACGAGAGCATTATACTCGCCAATAAATACAGCCATAGTATCCTCCAGTCTCTTAACCCTTAGGTCTATGACATGAATAGAATCTCTGACAGCAGCAATTGTATGCTCTAAACCAGCATTCATGGACTGAACCAGTGTCAGGAGTATGTCTTTTAATGATGAAGACGTTTATGGAGCTGAGGGATCAAACAGTCCATCCAAGTGGGCACTCACAGACATGTCAAATGCTGCTGCAGTAGGAGGGGAGACTGGGGATCTCTGTTGGTGAGGAGGCATAGGAGGAGAAAGACAAGGCCTGCGGTGCTTAGGACCATTGCTCTTCCGACCTGTTGTGCGAGAGCTCTATAGTGCAGGAGACGGGGGGGGGGGGGGGGGGGAAGCAGCTGAGCCTCCCCCCAGCTCCGGACAGTGTGATCATGTGAATCTGGAGATGCCTGCCACGCCGCTCCAGTCACTGCTGTGTAGAAGTCCATGAATGGAGCTGACAGGAAGCCGGAGCCATGTTGTGGCGATGTTGAGGCAGGGAGGGAGGACTGCAATCTTCTCCATGCTGCCACTGTAGCCTTCTGAGATGTCACAGTCATAGTGGATGAGAAGAAGAAGGGTAGACTTAGTCAGGCTGTGAAAGGAACGTGGCCTCCGTGGGCTGTATAGTTGCAAGTTTAAGGGTGAAGCAGGAGCGCTGTAAAATCACGTCCTCTCTCCTCGGCAGCCAAACCACGCCCCCAAAAGGTCAACGTTGCCATCTTGAAATTTCTGGCTCAAGAGGAGCAGTGGACTTTCTGGTACACTTCCCCATCTCCATCTGTAAGTAAAGAACCCCTTTTTAAGTGGTCTGAGTGAGGAAAAGGCTGAAAGGGCAAGAGAGCTCGGCTGCTGTGCTGCGTATTCCACCATAGGTAAGCCACCTCAGCAACTTAACACTTTTATGAAAAAATGCTACATCATTTTTTTCTTTATTATTTAAGTTGAATTCAAGTGTATGTAGTGATATACCAGACATGCCATTATACGGACAGATCCTCCTGTAATATCCTCTTTCAGGTATTAATGTAAAAACTTACACTTCTAAGGTTTTATCCTCTTTTTGTGTACTGTAGATAAGAGGTGATGCTGAGTTCAGTAAATGTCCATGGAAGATATATAATACGCCTTCAAACAGGTTTTCAGGGAATAACCCTTTTCCTTTTCATTTTTTGTGCAGCCTAAGAGAAAAAAATAAGAAACCATTAGATATGCCTCAAAGCATGGCAGCTTATAAAAATTGAGAATAACTGTTAATATGATTTAAGAGAATTTTACATCAAAAGGCTTTGACTCTTGCATAAAAAGTTATAGACTTGCTTGGCATTACATAGAGATATTCTGAAGCTCTTCGAGAGGCCTTAAATCTTTTCTAATTAACAATTGATGGGGCAGAGAAGTGAGATGAAGAGAAGAAGTCCATGCAACGTGTTCTCCTCCCCAGGAGAATAATCAATAAGAACTATTGGAAACATTTTACAGGTAGAGCCAGGAGCTAAATCTATGGCTAGATGAAGACATTCATGAATTGCTCACGAACAGCTTTTAATCATAAAGGAGTTAAACCTTTAAAAGTGCTTCCAACATGTTGGTTTTCCCTCACCAGGATTTCGCATAGACTTACATCTGTGAAGCTAATGCTTTGTCCAGGCATGATGAGAACTGTAGTTTTGCAACAGCTGGAGGGCCGAACTTGTTCTTTAAATATCTTTCTAGAGAAGAAAAGCATTTTATTTAGATATATGATGTGTACCATGTGTCTCCTTTACCTAACAGCTATCTAACAGTGTCAGCCATATGAATTAGAGCTGACAGATTCTCAATGGATATCTATAGGGCATAATAAATGCATAAATCAGATATTAAAAGTTTTATTAAATTTCACTCAGTAGTGTTCACAGAGGAGAAAAGCGACCTCTAAGAAAACATACATGTGTCACATATGGAAATAAGCAGGCTATCTTGAACTACCTCCAACGAAAGAGAGCCAGAAGGAAGAACAATAACATAAAGGCAGGTTTTTAAAAAGTACACAGAAGTTGCACTTAGCCATTGGGGCAAATCTTGATGGTGTCATTTGGGGTCTCTAGATGTGAAAGGTATATATGAGTGAATCAATTCCATGCCTAAGGGAGTGCTCCCTTAAATCGCTAGGCAGTCCTTTCATAAATTTGTCAACTTTAAGGATATGCATATTCCAAGAGAAGTCAGACATCCCTAATATATATATATATATATATATATATATATATATATATATATATATATATATATATAGTGGTGCCTTGGATTAGGAGCACAATTTGTTTCGGGACTGTGCTTGTAATCCGAATTACTCTTAAACTAAAGCAAATTATCCCACAAGGAATTATTGATATGCAAATGGTTCCACACCCCAAAAATAATGATCTTTTATTCTGAATAACAGGTAAAACCAACATTTGGAAAGCTGGATATGTGATATTATAATGTGGAGTATAATGTATAGTAAGTGCATAAGAATGACTCTGTAATAAATAGTTTTTTCAAGTTAACTATTTACTCAACTTTACTTACAGACATCAACAGACCCACATAAAAGTAACCTGTCAATATTTAGTTGTGAGCAAACGGAATTCTCTAGCATATCTTATCTTTATCCTGGGTAACACAACACATCAAACTAAAAAAAAAAAAAAATCTCAGTAATCAAAGATTCTTCAGAGCGGACCTTGTCTATAGCAAAAAATAAATAAATAAGTTAATAAAAAAAAACTCAGTTCTTTTAAATGCAGACCATGTTCTCAGCTCCCCCTTCAGAAATTCAATCAATCTTGTAATTTATTAATACTCACAGTCCATCTTATATCTTAGATATATGACTGTCTTTTCTTCAGAGTGGGTTTATTGTCACATCATTATTAAGCTGAAAAACCTTATGGGTACAATTATTTTCTACAGAGAAAAGCAAACTAAGTCTTAGTAAGTGGATTAAAATTGATTCCATGAACAGATTTATTCGGATTCACGGTTAATAATTAGAAAACACAGGGTGAACAGATGTTTGGAATCTTGAAGTGGAGATTTCAGGCTAAGACTAAGGAAGGATCACAAGGACAAATAAGCATGATATTGATTTTATAATGGATGATGACTAGGTATAAGAGCTGAGAATAAGCTACTTGGTGGGGTGCGATTACAATCATCAAGTATTAAGGGACACAAGCTCTTAAATGATAACAAGTCTGAGCAACTGGTGTTTATAACATTACAGGGAAAAAAGCATGTGAAAGTATAAAAATATTTTTTATTCAAAGGTAAATTATTTAAAAACCACATGGTTTAGAACTGAACAAGAATAAGTGAAACAATAATATAATTCTTATTTATAAGGGACTGTCCACTTTTTACATCTTTTTGTTGTAAAGATCTCATAAAATAAGCTCAGGGTGTCCTACTACAGGGATCACATGTAATCTTCACTGGAGTAAATTCTCCAAGACAGCTCTCAATTTTTTGTTAAAAAAATAAACCAGCCTTTATTTCACAATGCGATGTTTAGGCTACAATGATGTCTCCTGTGCTCTCTGGAGCACCACCCCACACACTCAGAGGCCCATTCCGGCAGCATCACGCTGTAGGAGCACACCCTGTCTCCCGGGTTCCCTTGCCGGTGACATCATGGCTACACAACAGTACCCTAAGCAACCTGGGACCCCATCACCAGGAGGAGTTTTAGACTTCTGCAACTGAGGTGCATTAAGTTGTCTGTTGACTGGCAGGTGTTCCTGTCAGTCAGGTACAGTGATTACTGCTGGAAATCAGGGGGCCAGTCCAATTACTTTCTGGATCGGGTCCCTGGGCTTTTATATAAGGTTTCAATGTCTGCCTATTCCTTGCTGACTATTTAGGCTAGTCCCCCCCCCCCCCCCCCCCCCTAGAAAGTTTAGCTCCCCTGCAATTTTCCTGGGATTACTTTGTGGCTTCTCTGACCCTTGCATCTGTATCTTGACTATCCTGGTTTTCTGCCTGCCCTGACCTTATTGTCTGTAAATTGACTTCTCTTGTAAGATTTTATTTTTGTAACAAAGGTATAGCACTACCCTTACTCTTAAATAGCAGCTGGCATAGGATATGAGTACTATTCAAATGTCCTGCTGGTAGTGTATCCACATAGCAAGACAAACTTCATATAGAAGAAAACAAGGGCACTCACCAGCTGCTTGGGTTCAACGCTTTATTGTATAACAGACAAAGGTAACAGCTATTTACCTATTTACCTACCTTTAACTACTATGCACCAGACAGGCTGCAATGGTTGTGCCCAAGAGGACACAGACTTTTATCACCATCAGTACACCCCCGTGTCATTGTGGGCTAAGTTTGGAAAATGTGCAAGAGCAAGGGCTGCTACAGTACAGTATTCCCAAGGAGTGCTGGCAGACAGCAAAACAGCCTGGAATACTTTACAATGCTTTACAGTTAGGATATGTTTTAGTAAGGTTTTTTTTAAAAAAAAATTGCAGCAGATTCCTGACATTTCTAATATGACTTTCTGAAACATATTTTTCAACTAGAGCTTGGAGAGGTTCTCTTTTTTTCCCTGCACTGTGGATGTTTACCTACTGGTACAATAAAATACTGTACATGAACACTTCAGCTGTTCACTATGTTTGTATAACTGTGCATTAGAAAACAACCAGCCCATATGTTATTAGTAGTCAGTGCAGAAAATGAACTCCCGCGCCTCATTTATCATGATTTATGCTTGCTCGCAGGCGCAAATCATGACGTAAATCTACACCTGCTAGAAGCAGGTGTAAATTTAGTACGCCAGGCGCAGATTTGGGCGCCCCGCCAGCCGGATTCACTAAGAGGCATGCGCCTATTAGTGTATCCTGCCGGGAAAAGGGGCAGAGCTTAATATAAGACCGGCTTACTTGTACGCCAGTCTTTGCAAATCCCCCCTAAATATTCATCTAAACAAAAATGTTAATTTATATAATCTTTTTGCTGCAAAGATTCATATAAGGACATAAAAGAAAGTAAACAGTATTCTATAAAACATGATTCATCATAGTCAAAAGAATAAACAAATAAGTACAATGACACAAATGGGGCCAAATATGGAGCCAAGTTTTTTAGAGGGCCATTCCATTTGATAGACTAGGATACATGATACATGCAGAGCTGATGCGATTGTTCACTTGATCTTTTAGAAAACGTTCATTATGTAAAATGTATCTAGCTTATTCTAAACAACCTCACTGGAATTATACTAGAAATGAAGCTGAAGGTGAATACATTATCCTTTCTGGCATGACGTTAATGTCAGCTTATTATTAGTTCAATTAGTGATACAAAACGCTTCAGTGGGATTTTTTACTATACAAAATGTATTCATATAGTAGTATCTAAATTATCTGTTCATTACAGTCAGGGATCATTCCTTTCCATTTGACTGGAAAATCAAATAGTGCCTTTAAATAATGGCAATCATATTATGGGTATTTTACCTACTGGTTAACTTTACCTAACTATTCTTTCCTTTTAAATTTCCTACTAAGAACAATCAAATTAGTTTAATATGAGTACTCAAGCAGCTCAGCCTAGCACAATCTCTAAAAGTGAAGAGTAGGGTAAGCAGATAGAGTAACTCCATATGATTGTTAAGTTGATGCAGTGTACTTTGAAATGTACTACTAACTAGGGATGATCGGACAGTAAAATGTTCGAGTCAAACCTCAAACAGTAGTGAACTTCGGTTCGAAGTTCAACTGGAACTCGAACCCCATTAAAGTCAATGGGAGATGTTAGGGTTCATTTTTATACCTATACAGGCAAAGCGTAGCTGAAATTACCATCCAGAAGAGGAAACTGGATACATGGAACAACTTAGTGAAGAAAATTTGGCTGTAAGAATGACAGAAAAAAAAAATAAGGGGGTAAAATTCTTCTTTTAGTGATGAGCGAATAGTATTCAATTGAATAGTACGCTATTCGTGCTAGACCGAACTTATGCTTTTACTTTACGTTCATCACTAGTGTTAGATGCATCCAGGCATGCTTCACCTGCAAACAGCACCCACCACTAACTGTCATTGTGTATGTGTTATTTGGTCAGTCACATTCTACAGTGGTGTGGTTGTCATAGAAACCATGCAAGAGACCCTATAATTTGAATGTTCACACTTTAAATCCTTTAAAGAGTATCTCAGAGAAGGCAAATTTAAATTGAATTAGATGGAAAAACCACCCACTACTACCGCAGACCTGATTGATCCTGCCTGCTAAACAGTGAATTGTTTGACCTAAAAACAAAGTTCATTTTGCAAAATACAGCAATCACTGAGCTCAAGGAGATCAGTGAAAAAATTCTAATGAAGTACTTAATCAAGAGTCTCCACTGATGCCCCCAAAATTTAAATATGCAAAAAAGGAGTCCGTGGAGCCTCGGTTATAGCACGGGAATAGCCAGATATCCCTAGCCTGTTGCCACGGGATCCCCCCAGATGGGGAGAGCACCACACCATCCTGATAGATGACTCATTAAGTCCCACTCAGTTGTGAGTATCGCAACATAAATAGGGAAATAAGGTGTCAAAGTCTAACTCAAGGTGTGAGTATTGTGAAATGAAAAGGACTTGCCAAGGCCGGCATCCATCCACATACAGCAGTTTCGGGTATTTGCCCCTCATCAGTGTGGAGCAGGATTCTGTCTATGCCCCAAAATTTAAATATGCACAAAAGTACTCCGTAGAGCCTCGGTTGCGAGTCTCAAAACACGGGAATAGCCAGATATCCCTAGCCTGTTGCCACTGGATCCCTCCAGATGGGGAGAGCACCACACCACCATGATAGATGATCCCTTAAGTCCCACTCGGTTGTGAGTACTGGAATATAAATGGGCAAACAACAGGGTGACCCCTTTTGTGTTAAAGTCTAACTCAAGGTGCGAGTATTATGACATGAAAAGGGCATGCCAAGGCAGGCATCCAAACACATCTAACCACACTAGAGAATCATTATATTCAACTCTCTGAGTTTCTACAGGAAATTAATGAAATGGACAATTGTTACTATGTGTACCAGAAATACAGAAGAGAACTGCGAGAATTTGAAGATGTTCTAAAGCATCACTATGACAATGCTGCATTTTCACTTTCTGTTCTTTTGATTTGATTTGAAATCGAAGATTAAAAAGCAGCCAATAAAGTGGCCTTTACCGAGCTGCTGGCTTCTGCCTTTGAAACAGCTACAAAATAAAAGGAAGGCAGAGCACACTCCTCAATGGGAAATGTTCAGGTTAATTTTGACACCTATATGTGGGAGAAACTGTAATTATCCTCCCCAACAGTAAACTGTAAACATGGAAGAACTCATAGCTTAAAATTTGGCTTAAAAAAAAAGTTGTTCTGCAATGCAGACTGTCAAAGGTGGGCTCTGTATCCATTTAGGATAAATTTGACCACCAACTCCTCCGTACGAAACATCAATATATCTAGCAGAAAAAGAGATTATTTAACCCTTTGAGGACCAGGCCCAAAATGACCCAGTGGACCGCGCAAATTTTTATCTTAGTGTTTTCGTTTTTCCCTCCTCCCCTTCTAAGAGCTCCAGCACTCTCAGTTTTCTATCTACAAGCCATGTAAGTGCTTGTTTGTTACAGGAATAGTTGTACTTTGTAATGGCGTCATTCATTTTACCATAACATGTATAATGGAATTCCAAATATATTATTTATGAAGATATAAATAGGTGAAATCGCAAAAAAGAATGCAATATGGTAACGTTTGGGGGGTTCCTGTGTCTACGTAATGCACTATATGGTAACAGCGACATGACACTATTATTCTATAGGTCAGCCCGAACACAACCATATGCAGGTTACACAGATTCTCTAATGTTATATATGTATTTTTTTTATGAAATCCTTTTTTTTGGCAATTAAATATTAATAAAATGGGCCTATTGTGACGCTTATACCGGTTTTATTTTTTCACCTATGGGGCTGTATAGGGTGTCATTTTTTTCGCCATGATCTCTAGTTTTTATTAATACCATAGTTGTGAAGATCGGACGTTTTGATCACTTTTTATTGATTTTTTTTAATATATAATGTAACATAAAATCTGTAATCTGCGCACTTTTTCCCCTCTTTTCGTGTACGCCGTTCACCGATCACAATGACGCTTGTTATATTTTAATAGATCGGACAATTACGCACGCTACGGTATATTATATGTTTATCTATTTATTTATTTTTATATGTTTTATTTATATAATGGGAAAGGGGGGTGATTTAGACTTTTATTGGGGGAGGGGTTTTGGGGTAGTGTAATAGTGTTTTGAACTATTTTTTTACACATTTGAAGTCCCTTTGGGGGACTTTTACATACATTTGTTTGATTTCTTCACTGATCATTCTTCACTGATCATTGCTCCAGCGGTCCGTTTCAACGATCGGGACCCCCGCAGTCACACTGCGGGGGTCCCGATCGGTAAGTGACAGGGGACTCCCCCTGTTACTTACACTTAAACGCCGCGGTCGCGCCGCGATCTCGGCGTTTAAGGGGTTAATGACATGCGGCAGCGCGATCGCTGCAGCGTGTCATTACCGGTGAGGTCCCGGCTGCTAATTGCAGCCGCCCCCCACCTGCTGTGAAGCGCGCTCCGCTCCGGAGCACGCTTCATAGCGGGAGAAACACCCAGGACGTAGGGTTACGTCATGGGTCGTCTGGGGACAGACTTCCATGACATAACCCTACGTCCAGGGTCGTCTAGGGGTTAAAAAAATAAATAAATAAAAAATCTGCAATGCAGACTGTCAAAAATTGGCTCTGTACCCACTCAGGATAAATTTAACCACCAACTTCTCTGTTCTAAACATTGGATTATCTAACAGATGAAGAGATTATTTTACAAAAAAAAAATATTTTGCAATGCAGACTTTCAAAAATTGGCTTTTTACCCACTGAGGATTAATTGGTACCATTGGTGGCAGCGAGAAGAGCCTAGCGGGGAACACGGGGGTGGCAGTTCAACTAAATTACGTAGCAGAACATGGCAGGAGAGAAAGAAGCATTTAAAGAAATAACTATTTTGAAGCCTACAAAGAGGATGAGGAGAAAAAGGATGTATGTAGTGCGCATCAAGTTCATAACTGCTCAGCCAATCGCGGCTGAGCAGCTGGTGACGTGGCAGAGGGGGGGGGGTGGCATGAGGGCCGGCTGGAGCGATCCGGCCAGCCTCCCGAAGATGACGTAGTTGACCCAAGATGGCAGGGGTCGACAGCTATTCAGTAAGTATACCGCATCTCACTTCCGGGGTGGAAGGGGACACAGGGAAGGGGGCCATTCACTTAAATAACACACATTACAAAGTTGTATAACTTTGTAATGTGTGTTATTTAGTGAATAAATGTTAAACGCTATACTACCTCTTTAATATAATGCATTTCTCAGAATGGATACAGGATTCAGGAGTCAACCCGAGATTTGTTAGCATGCCCCAACCTGTGATCACTTTTCTTTGGTTAAATAATGTGCTATGTATGATAGTCTGGGAGAAGTTAAAAAAAACAAAGAACCATTTGCTCCGATAAACCTGTTGAAAGGATTTCCCTTACAGACTGAAAAACCTGATATTTACTCATCCTCTTAAAAGAAATGTTATGCTTTCATGAAGAAAATGTTATCAGCTTGTAAATAGCTGTTAATAAAATTGTTTAATGCTCCTTTTTATGTGGCTGTAGGCTATTTTCCAAAAGTATAAAAAAAAAAATTAAACCTCATTCAAATGAATAGGGATGTGTTGTAATTCTCAGCTCATTACCAAGAGTAGCAAAGAAAAAAAAGAGAATATGTCCAGCACCGATGTGATATTCCAATATCTGACGTCTTTTTTAGTAGTAAACCAAACACGCCAAAGTCCCCCTACATGTTTCAGGCCAGATGTCCCTTAGTCATGGCAATTAACAAGAGTAGCACTGTTTGTGGTAAAAAGCAGAAGACCTCTCTTTTTTCTAGACTGCGTCAATGCAATGAATTGACAAAAGATGGAATTCCATGATTTACCAACCTATAGCTATCTTTACCAAACATTCAACCAAGAAATATGAAATACTGGTAGATGAAAATACTCAATATTTTCAAAAGCTATATAATCCCTTTTATGTGTTTTTGTTGTATTATGAAGTAGTTCAGGTCAGAATTCCCTTATCAGTTACCTCATTCAGTTTTATTTAAAATGTAATTAGGTTCAGCTTTGAGTATATGAAGCGATATATAGTTCCCAAGGCTGAAATAATTCCCTGGCTGCTCCCACTGTGTAGCAATATACCAAAGCAAGAGGATGCTCAGCGGAAAATTTATTATGGCTACTCTGCATGTTCTTCTGTAAAGGTGTGATCTGCATGTTTAGCAGCCCCAATACTGTATTCCTATCACATTCACAAGCAAGGATACATAATAATGATAAAAGAATGCAGAATGTTGTATGATTAATGACCTTTCAGTTACTTTGATGTGATATCTTTATATTTATGCAGCAATATAACAATTTTGTTCAGATTTCCTATTCAGGCAAAAAAACTAAATTAGTTTTATTATAGGTACCAAATAACATCCAAATTATTTAACAAAGATGTCTTATATGGTTTGCAATGTGCAGTCAGCAAAATAGAACTTTATTTCTTTTCTCCTTAGAGAAGAAGAGAACAGCCGCTGGTCACTTTGCCGTTTCCTTCAGTTATAATCTCAAAGAAGCAGTTCTTGATTTTTTTATTTCTTGCTTATATAGCAGAATAAGCTCTTATTTTAGAATAATGCAAAGGTTTTTATGTATGCATTGGGCTTACCTATTTGAGCTCATGTGCAGGCATTAGTGATGAGCGAATAGTAAGATATTCGAATATTCGATATTCGTAAGAATATCCCGCGAATATTCGATCGAATATTCGATCCCATTAAATTCTATGGGAACAAGTATTCGATTAGTGAAAAACATCTATTTGACCATTTAGAGGGTGAAACCGGAAGCTGGGGGATTTGAACGCTTATTGAATATTTATCGAATATTCGCGGGATGAACCTGAACCTCAAAACAACATTAAAGCAAACATGTTAAAAGTTGGCAATATCTTTGCAGATAAAAGGAATCTATCAGCAGGTTAGACAAATCTAACCTGCTATGTCCCTATTGAGCAAAGGGCACTCAGGATGAAAATAATCTTTCCCTCATCCTCTGTGCCATTTTGATGCAGTTTGTAATTGAATCCTAAAGCAGTTTGGTGCACTGGGGGATGTACTACCTACTAGAGGTGGATCAGTGCGCTGGGGGCAGAAGTACCTCCCTCAGTGCACCAAACCGTTTTACTAGCCTAGAAATTTAATCACAAACTGCACAGAAACTTACCTTCATCCTCAGCAACACAATAGGGACACATCAGCAGTAGAGATGAGCAAGTACTAAAATGCTTGAATGCTCCTTACTTGAGTCATGTATTTTCCGATACCTAATTCGAGTAACAAACTCAATTAAAGTCAATAGAAGACTTGAACCTTTTTTAGGGGCCTCTTATTTGACAGAGGGGTGGGTGTCTGGTATACCTGAAAAACTCAGAAAGTGATGGAGACTCAACAGAAATAAAACTGGGACAGCAGGGGGAGAATGCACGGATGCAATAAAGACTTAATTATGCCACTTTTATGGACTGACAATATTGCATACCAACTCAAAGATAAATTGATGATTGCAATTGTAAATAAGAGGCGGTTGTGAACCTAATTATAATTGTGGATAAGAGGCGGATGAGGCCCTCACTATAATTGTGGATAAGAACTGGTTGTGATCATCATTATAAGTGTGGAAAAGAGCCGGTTTGAACCCTCTAAGAAATTTTGGATGAGAGCCTATTGTGATCCTCTAAAAAATTGTGGGGGCAAGAAACTGCTCTGTTGTGACCCTGTAAAAAACTGTGTGTGAGAGCTGGTTGTGACCCTGTAAAAAATTGTTGTCAAGACGGGTTGGTGCAAGGTGGGAGGCAGTGGTGTGACCCATAGTTACTCATTCAGGAGCACAGCCTGCATCCCAGCTTCGTAGACCACTTGCTATGGCCCTCCTCTCTGTCTAATGACACCACTGCCTTTTGCAGCTGGTCCTGCAGATTCCTCGCCCTCTCAAATGCTGGGTACAGTCAGCTCACCAGTCGCTTCCTTATCCACCCCCTCCTTACTACCCTGAAATAGGGGAAGCTCCATGCTTTGGGTGTTGGTGGACACAATCTACTCTGGTGCCTCCTTAACCATTAGAGTGTGTGATGGCAAACTGACTGGATGCATTATCCGCCATCCACGTCAACACCTGGCCATGCTGTTCTCTATTTGGTAGTGGCATATGAATGACCCACTAACAGAGAGCAGTGCCCAGGATTCCTGCATAAGCTGTGGTGTTGTGCTTCCGCAACAGGCTCTGGTTCAAGATGCCTAGGCCCATGGTTTCATCCTGAGCTCTCATCAGTATGCCCTCATCCTTGCCCATGTCCTCTTCCCATTACAGTATTTTTCCCCATTTTTTGAATTAAGAAATAAATGAAGTATATAACAGCGTACACTAAATCACCACCACTAGACTGTTGCACTATGACACTGGTTACACTTGTTACAGTTCTAAAAGGAATTTACTATATTGGTAGAATGTGGATAGAACTAACAACTACTAACGCCTCTATACCACTTTACTATTCTTACAGTAATAATAAATTGTATGAAATTAGCTTATTCAGTAACACTCACAAATTTATAACACCAGTCCTTAAAAGGTGTCTTTAAATGATTTGAAGCTAATTCCCTATCTAATTATACAATCTAATGCTGCGTTTAAATGATTATACATGATGATTATAACGATTATCCTGCGAATTTGAATGATAATGATCAAATTCGAATGATAATCGTACATGTAAACGCAGCGAGCGATTAAGCGACGAGCGAGAAAACGTTCATTTTGATCTTTGAACATGTTCTCAAATCGTCGTTGGTCGTTCGCAAAAAATTCGCAGATCGTTCCGTGTAAACAATCTTTCGCCGATTTAACCTATGTGGGAGATAGGCTTAAGCGATCGCAAAACGATTTTTCCGTACGATATATTGTTTTTTTGAAACACTGATTGTTATAAAAATCGTTAATCAAAATCTTTAGTCGTACGATTGGGCAAATTATCCCTTCGTGTAAACACAGCATTAAACCCTACACTTACTGTGTCACTTCTCCAGCAGCTCTCTCTGTCAGCTAACAGACCACAAGAGAATTGAGCATCAGGTGCCTCGGAACAATACACATCTGATGCAGCCAGCCAATTAGTGCTTTGACAGCAGCTAACATAGCTTCTGTGTAGCAGGACCTCCCATCCCTTCCTCCCATGTTTATTCGCTGAATAAGGCTGGGTTCACACTATGTATATTTGAGGCTGTATTTGTGAGGCTGTATAGCAACCAAAACCAGGAGTGGATTGAAAACACAGAAAGGCTATGTTCACATAATGTTGTAATTGAGTGGATGGCCGTCATTTAATGGCAAATTTTTGCTGTTATTTTAAAACAACCGCTGTTATATTGAAATGATGGCAGTTATTTACCGTTATATGACGGCCATCCACTCAATTTCAACATTGTGTGAACAGAGCCTTTCTGTGTTTTCAATCCACTCCTGGTTTTGGTTGCTATGAGGACCTGACTTGAGGACCAAATACTGCCTGAAGTATACAGTGTGTGAACCCAGCCTAGGCAGTATTCGTTCTAGTATTGAGTACTTTTTGAGTACCGTGAGCAAATAGTGAGCTTGCAAATTTTTATATTAAAGACTGAAAATACAAACTAAGGCTATGTTCACACTACGGTAAGTTTCATAATAACCACAGCTATTGTAACAGCAGCCTTGATTACTACTGAACTTACGTAGTGCTGCCTTCTAAGAAATCCTGGACAGAATGTATACATATGGTATACACTATGGCCGGGATCCCTAGTGGTGCCGCAAGAAACTGACGTTTGAAAATCTGTCAGTGCACACAATGGAGTGTGGGGCGGAAGCTCCATTGTGTGCAGCAGGGAATTCGGATGTGGGCGTGCACAGATGCACCCGCATTCAAATTCAGCAGCAGTGAAGCTCAATCAGCCGATACTGCAGTATCGGTCAGGATGATCTTCTCTGACACTGGCCATTCCTTGACCTGGCCGGGTCACGGAACGGCTGGTGTCTCATGCCATGTGAACATGGCCTAAGAAGTAAAAGTATTCATAAAAACAGTTTCAAATAAAAGTAAAAGATAAAAATAAATTGGTACAAAAAGAGGATCTGAGGAAATGTACATTTTCTATAGCTGTCCAAAAGCAATAGGATTTATGTTTGTATCCATCCCATCGGATATATTTTTTTTTACATTTTCATCTTAGTTTTTATATTATTTACATGTATTATGCATTTTTAAATGTTTAAATGAAGTAATTTAATGAACTCTGTAAATTAAATCACTGTTTTCATTAAAAATGTTTCTAGTACATGTGGAACATCTACACTATCTATTTAATACTAGCCATTATGTAACTAATGAAACCAGTAACATGTATTAATTTAAATCATTGATGGCATCTTCTAATAAATGTATAATTCTGTCTTGCAGCATTCAGGCATATTCATTGTGCCAAGGGAATTATTGCAATTAAAATTTTACAATGTTTTAGAGAAGAAAAATTAACACATGTTCTCAGAAACACATTTAGAGGTGTTTTAAAAATATATCTGTAAAATGTAAAAAAAAAAAAGCATAAACATTGTCATTCAATTTCAGGTAACTTTGTAGTATAAGCTGTCCTCCTCTTTAAGGGCCAGTAAAACTGGCAGAATCTAGCCACACTCAGTGTCATACAGGCATGTCAATTCTTACAAGCAGAGAGAACCGCGCAGAGCGGAGGCGCGCAAGCCCTGTAGGACACTGAGTTTGGCAGGATTCCGTGGTGGGCAGTTCCATTGCAGAATTCCGCCAGTTTTACTCCTTGTGAACCTAAGGCACCATCTTTGTTTCATCCTTTAGCTTTTTTAGAGATGAAGTTACAAGGAAGTCTATGGAGGGGAGAGCTAAGAAAATCTGTAAGTAAGAGATATTACCCAACATAGTTTAGACTGTTCATTATAACTTTATCATGGCTTCCATGCTGCAGCTTTTTAGGCTCTCTACAAAGACTGGGTAGTATCTCCTCTGCTGTGTGTGCTGACATGAAAAATTGAGGAGAGCAAACTTTAAAAAAAAGAAATTTGGTCTAAAATTCTGGTTTTCCCAACCTAAACCTTAAACAAACTGCACTAAAACAGCTAAACTATGGCAGCTACGCTACTGGGGCTATTGAGGCTCTCTGAGGGACATCCTATATTACCATACTGTACCTTGGTTGTGAACAGGTACATAAAAATAGGCTACCTCAAGTAGTACTTGCATAACCTAGAACCTGGTGAGAATGTGCGAATAAACCCATATGCAGGGGCCGCATATGTGTTAAGCTGTGGCAATCTACAGTTCAGGTAGGTTGCCACAGGAGCTCTTATGTGTCCCCATGGAGTTGGGGGAGTGTGACAGTAAATTTTCCGGGCACTAATGTCAAGCCCTGGTTGATGCATCTGAGGGCCTGAGCCTGACACCAAGATATGAAAGCCACCTACCAGAAGCAGAAACCACCCCTGCAGTGTCCGGTTTCCCCTCACCAGCTACTTCTACAAGCCAGGGAGTCCCTCAAGCAGCAGACACAATCTCACCTTCTACCATAGCGGCAGTCCTTCCCCCGGAACCCACCTCTACATCCACAGGTGCCAGACTGTGTGTGCCATCAGGGGTGAAAGGATGTCTCAGGGGCCAGCATCAACAGCTTGCAAAGTAGGGACAGCTAGAGAGCCTGTGTTATGCACTCTTTGGGCAGTTATTGTTTCTAATCTGTAGGCCTAGTTGTGCAAAGTGTTTAGGTCTTGCCATGTTGGCTTCATGTTATGTTTAACAAAAGTAAAGTGCCTGGTGATTGCACCACAGATGTGGCAGGAAAACTGCCTATTGTTATGGAGAAAGGGATTAGTTTTGGTGGGTTTAGTGTTTTGAAAACATGGAACTACTGTGATTGCTACTACTGTCTTTTATAATGGATGATGTTCAGTGACTATTTTATGCAGAGACTCTAATAGAAACTATTTGCTGTGTGCTAGAGGACCTCTATTTACAAAAAGGGACTTCTAATTCAAAAGACAATATACAGATTTACGGTGGCTGAAGTCTTACATTATCTAATCACCACTACAGCACTACTACAGTCACCAGACTCTCGTTAACAGATGTTTTTAGGAAAATTTTAATATCGAAGTTGTGTCAAGTGACACAGTTAAAGGTATTCTATGTACCCTAATGGATGCTGATTACAAGTGCCTTATTTATGACTTTAAGATTGTTTCCCATTGGGCAGAAATCATTAGGCCTATTGCACTATATTTGTAAATATTCACCTATGCTGCTGTTATATAGCATATGAAGTATATGTGTTGTTATTTGAGAAAGAAGATTGTGCTTATTTGCAATTTGCATCTAATCGACTCATCTCTGGCCAGTGGCAATTTTGAAGGTACTTCACAGATAACAGACTGTAAAACATTGTACCTGATGTTCCGTTAAAGTCACTGAGGGATTATGCCTAGTCTCCCTGTAGGCTGAATTTTACTACACTTCACCAACCTCAAAAACGTCATTGTACGCCAGTGGTACACATAGTCACTTGTTAGGTAGCCTTCTCTAAAATTGTGTCTGGCAGCAACATAAATGTTATTGGCAATACGCTAAAAGTAGAAAATGGATACATTTTTATGCTTTCTTTTATGATGTTTTTTCAATTAAACTGATATGTTAAAAAGACATCAAAAACGCAATGTGAACTCAGCCTAAACTAGAAATGCTATACAATAAAGAATATTTTGTATTGAATGAAGGACATTCACTTAAAATCCTAACTATATTATGTAGTTACTGAAATACTGCATGAATAAATCATCTGTACTTTGTTTTTAACTGTGTGTCATTGTAATTGGTTTCTCACATTTATTCTATTTTATGAATATTTCATTTTTCTCTGCTCCAGGAAATTCTACATATATAACACAATAAAGCCAAAAGCCTATTGTACGTAACCTCAGCATAAAGTGACTTCATATGCCGGGTGATGTATCCTACTGTAGACAATTCTCACCTTTTATAGACTAGAGAAGTCAGTGTTATATGTGCCTGAAATTAACTCCCTGAATCTGACAATTAACAAAAGAGAAATGTCAGGTCTGAAATGCTTGGGGACATTTTTCTGTACTTGGAATAATTGTTAATATTACAATGATTAGCTGTATTAAATATGGATGTATTGAACAAAGAATCTCAATATTTCTCATAAAAGAGCTTAAAACTTCCCAGAAAGAACCATTGTTAATCTAAGACTTTTCATTACTTCCACATCTTATTCATCAAGCTACTTATGTGGATAAAATGTTCTATGAATCTCCTTTGTAGCTAAAGATAGAAGTAGATCAAGCTGTTTTTATTGCCATAGCATAACATAGCTATGTGTATGGAATGGAACAGTGTGTAGTCTCTGTGGCTTCATAGTACAAAGTTTTGCTCCTGTATCATAGCAGTTGCCCTCATTTTAGTTATTGATCCATATTGTTACCTACCTCTCCCTGTTACATCAAAAACCAATGTCAATAGTCATGGCTCCTGCAAGTAATAAATAGTGATGAGCGAACTTTTCAAAAGTTTGTTCCGACCGGACTTCTGAATTTTTTTTTAAAGGTTCGGTTCTACCGAATTTCAGATTTCTTTGTATTTCATAGTTTAAAGCATCTATATGATACAGAGGTAGTGTATTTGGTTGAATTTAGGGCTCTACATGTCAGTAACATCATTATCTTTTCAATATCTCAAAGTCAATTTTTTTTTTTAGACTTCAATATTCACCATTACAGGGTCTATGCAGGAAATTCACCATTACAGGGTCTATGCAGGAAAAAGGTTTTATTCTACACACATGCACGAGGTATATTTATGTCTTAGGATAAAACGCATGTCATATACACTCTCACAAGGATCCAACTATTGTACTTGAAATATCTGTAGAGCCCTTTTTTAGAGTTTTATTCTACACAAATGCAAGAGGTATATTTGTGCCTCAGGATAACACCTATGTCATATACACTCTCGCAAGGGTGACAGTATAGTACTTATTTATCTGTATAGCACTTTTTGTTCTGTGCACCCTTTGCTCTCCTATGCCTAATCTATTTATGTTTCGCCCTCTCTATTTTTCTCTCTCAATCACTATATGTTTCTCCTTATTTTCCTAATAATCTTTTGGTCTTTGCTTTTGTACAATATCTTCTCAGTAGTCAGTACAGCAGTGTACAGCAGCAACAGCGTTTTATCACACAGTCTCCTTCCCCTCTCTCAGCACACTGCCTCATGCGGTCATGTGACCGCTCTTCTTAAAGCAAAACCAATGTCACACAGGGGGTGGGCTAGTGCAAGATCCCTGCTGATTGGATGTGTTCCGGGCATCATGGGAAAGAGCTTTTCCCGCCCGGAACACTTCCTGCTTTCTAAAATGGCGGCTGACATTTTAGAAAGCAAGAAAAAAAAATTAGAGCAGACTTCCAAAAATCCGAATCCAACCGGACTCGGACTTTTGGAAAAATCTGAACCTGATCCTATACTGGCAGAACTGGTTTGCCCATCTCTAGTAATAAAGTACTGAGCAACATTATGTTTTCTTCTTTCCTTCCTGCATGTTATATCCTTCAGTGGGCTGTATAGATAATGGCTGCTGCTTTCTGCTGCTGAAGTATTGGGATGCCACAGGCCACAGGACACAGCCGAGTCAATCATTGGAGGCCCAACGGAACTGAAGCACATCTGGCAGCCCCATGCTTAATTTTTGAGGTGAGCTGCTTCACTGTAGAGTGTTGATCTGTCCTTGTACACCCTTATAACCAATGTTCACCTCTCACATCAAAGTCAGGTGATGCTTGGAAGGTACCATGTAGGTTATCTGCAATGGTATAATTTGTCTACTTACAATACATTTTCCTCAGATCAGCACATCAATAGTTCACAAACTGTGTAGTTTTAGAAATACTACACTCCTTTTACCCATGACAGCAACAGGGATATGTGCGTGTCTCTCTCACACCTTATATATCCACCAAGCCAACTTCACGACACATGACTTCTTCCATAAGCTACACACTGATCCATATGCCTGTGCTGGTCTTAAGATGGATTCCTTGGTCCATTGGTCCTTTGTGGATCATCTCACCATACTTCTATACACCAACCCACTGGTGTTCCTGCTCTGGCTGCAGTGTATACCTTGGAAAGATCTCCATAGAGTTGTGGCTATTTTTTAGCATAACTCCACCAGGTGAGTGTTTCTAATATACACCTCTCACCACCACCCTTTCCATCAACGTTAACACACTAGGAAGTGCCCAGTCTCTCTGCTTTTGCGAGCTATACACTAGTGATATTAAAAGTAGCAAGGGGCCCTAATAATGCGACTCAGACTAAGCTTTTTTCTTACCTGGTTTTTGTTCTTATAGCACCTACTTAGTAATATTGCCCCATTCTCATCTAGCCCTCTCCCATGGCGCTTCTCAGTGTCATTTATTTCCTGCAGTGGCTCCAGCAGGTCCCTCAGGTAAGCACATTGACATCATATAATCCTGTCAGGCCAGTACAGGGATCATGTTGAAATGTCTCATAGGCTGCAGGCCTGAAATGCCTGAAGGGTATGTGCATACATGGCAGAGCGGAGAGCTGCCAGTGCTCTGCTTTACCATGTGTTTTTAAGTGAAGGACGCAGATATAGTTGAGGAGGAAGGTACTCAAAGATCTTTGATACAAGGCAAAAAATACAGTACAATACCCTTGCCCAAAATAATGGTCTACAGATTATTTCTCTTCCTGTCATGCTTCAAGGAATAACTTGCACTCTAGTGCCTAAGACGGGCTGTAGGCTCTTTTACCATAAAAAGAAGACAAAAGTATAATACAATAAGTGACACATGATAGGTGAGACACCCTTTTACAGGTTTTGCATTAGGGATTTTATTTTGCTACTTTATATTCTTGCCACCACTCTCAGCGCTGCTCTTGGTCCATAGTAAATGTATCATAATATTTCAGCCTTGTTTTCTTTTTCTCTTTGTCTTTCTTAGTTTCCCTTAGTCTTTGATCTCATTAATCTACAGTAAAATGAATGAAAGTGCTTTTTCTTCCTGTTTTTTACATAGTGAATAAATAACAGCAAATGGTGTAAAGTAAAACTGGCTCACTTGCCCCTAGCAACCAATCAGATTCCACCTTTCATTTCACACAGACTCTTTGGAAAATGAAAAGTGAAATCTGATTGGTTGCTAGGGGCAACTGAGCCAGTTTCACTTTATATTATGTTTGATAAATCTCTCCCATTTTTTCTAAATTTCAATACTGCTATGGAAAAAATTAGGCATACTGTTTAATAAAACAAAATGCACCCCACCATGATAAGGTCACCTCAAGGAGATGGACCCTACACTATAGATATAGTGGTGGTCCTAACAGGCTTGGAGGAAGGCTGCAGGTCCCAGTAAGACTCAGTGGTCAGGCCAATACTAGCCAGGCTGGTATTATGGAAAAGATCCTTCAAAGTTCCAGTTTCACGGCAGTCAGTAGTTAATTCCGGAGCCAGAAATCATAAGAAGGGTCCTCACGAAGCAGTGGCAACACCAATTTGTGGCAAATACAGGATGTTTCCTCTGCCCTGTCTCCCGTTATGTGTTAGCCGCAAGTCAGCTTTAAAAGATTCATCAGCAAGAGAGCTTCTGTCAAGCTTAGCACTCCCCCCCAGAGTCTCAGCTGCTCAACCCTTAAGATCATTTGGAGGATAGTCAGCATTAAGACTACCCTGGTTGGTAGGCCATAAAGCAGTCAGGAGAGCAAGGGAGGGGCAGCCTGTTTCAAAAGTACTGGATCGTACTGCATGCCACTGGAGAAATACAGGTTAGGAGAAGAAATCCTTTCAAAGCTGACTTGCGGCTAAGAGATGACAGGAGACAGGGCAGAGGAAAGGTCCTGTATTTGCCATGAATTGGTGTTGGCACTGCTTCTTGAGGACCCTTCTGATGATTGCTGGCTCCGGGATTAACTACTGACTGCCGAGAAGCTGGAACTTTAAAGGATCTTTTCCATAATACCAGCCTGCCTAAAATTCACCTGACCACTGGGTCTTACTGGGACCTGCAACCGTCCTCCAAGCCTGTTGGGACCACCACCATATCTATAGTTTAGTCTATCTCCTTGAAGTGACCTTATCATGATGGGATGGTGCATTTTGCAGTGATGTTGCAGACCCCTTGTGGAATCTGGTTCCCCAGATGTCATCATCGTCATCAGGGGGTGAAGATGTTTTTTATAAAGATAAGTGTGTCTCAATTCCCATTGTAAGTGTCTGCTACAGGTGGAGGCCTGGCCCTCCTTTTGGTGCTGCAGCCATTTAATATTGAATTTTTTTTGTATAGTCAATATTGCTTCCATATAATTTTTATTATTATTATTTGAATTTAAATGTTTCATTTTGTCATACAATTTGATATCTCACATTTGCTAGGATAAGTTATAGGGAAAAGGGTTACCAAACTGTGTACAACACACTACTATATTCTACTAATAAACAATATAAATAAATAAAACTCCTTTGCATAGGTTCCTCGGATCCTTACCAGAACTGAGGGATCTCTTAACCCTTAGACGACCCAGGGCGTATAGTTACGCCATGGAAGTCTGTCCCCAGACGACCTAGGGCGTAACTGTACGCCCTGGGTGTTATTCCCGCTATGAAGCGCGCTCCGGAGCGGAGCGCGCTTCATAGGAGGTGGGGGCCGGCTGCAGTGAGCAGCCGGGACCTCACCGGCAATGACACGCTGCAGCGATCGCGCTGCCGCGTGTCATTAACCCCTTAAACGCCGCGATCGCGGCGCGACCGCGGCGTTTAAGTGTAAGTGACAGGGGGAGTCCCCTGTCACTTACCGATCGGGACCCCCGCAGTGTGACTGCGGGGGTCCCGATCGGTAAAACGGACTGCCGGAGGTCCCTTACCTGCCTCCATGCGGTCCGATCGGCGCTCTGCTACTCTAAGCCTGCACAGGCAGGCTCAATGAGCAGAGCGCCGATAACACTGATCAATGCTATGCCTATGGCATAGCATTCATCAGTGTAGAAATCCAAGTAATGAATGTAAAAGTCCCCCAAAGGGACTTCAAATGTGTAAAAAAAAAAAAGTTAAAAACACTAATACACTACCCCAAAACCCCTCCCCCAATAAAAGTTGAAATCACCCCCCTATCCTATTATATAAATAAAACATATAAAAATAAATAAATAGATAAACATATAATATACCGTAGCGTGCGTAATTGTCCGATCTATTAAAATATAACAAGCGTCATTGCGAACGGTGAACGGCGTACACGAAAAGAGGGGAAAAAGTGCGCAGATTACCGATTTTATGTTACATTATATATATAAAAAAATTTATAAAAAGTGATCAAAACGTCCGATCTTCACAAATATGGTATTAATAAAAACTAGAGATCATGGCGGAAAAAATGACACCCCATACAGCCCCGTAGGTGAAAAAATTAAACTGTTATAAGTGTCACAATAGTCCCATTTTATTTATAATTAATTGCCAAAAAAAAGGATTTCATAAAAAAATACATATATAACATTAGAGAATCTGTGTAACCTGCATATGGTTGTGTTCGGACTGACCTATAGAATAATAGTATCATGTCGCTGTTACCATATAGTGCATTACGTAGACACAGGAACCCCCCAAACGTTACCATATTGCATTCTTTTTTGCGATTTCACCAATTTATATCTTCATAAATAATATATTTGGAATTCCATCATACATGTTATGGTAAAATGAATGACGCCATTACAAAGTACAACTATTCCTGTAACAAATAAGCCCTTACATGGCCTGTAGATAAAAAACTGAAAGTGCTAGAGCTCTTAGAAGGGGAGGAGGGAAAAACGGAAACACTAAGATCAAAATTTGCGCGGTCCACTGGGTCATTTTGGGCCTGGTCCTCAAAGGGTTAAAAGTGGCACAGAAACTTTGTACCCACTTCAGCCACTCGTACACGACATGTAACATGGCACTCCACTCCTACTGTGTTCTAAAAGTTCATTTTCATTAGTAGAGATGAGCGAGTAGTGAAATATTTGAAAGTTCGAAATTCAATTAAAATAGACCGGGATACTCGACTATTCGATCAAATATCGAATCTTATTAAAGTCTTTGTTAAAAAAAATGCTTATTTCTTGGAAACCTAAATTCAACCACTTGGAGGTCACCAAGTCCATAATGAAAACTTTAGAAAATGATTCAAACACCTTTGGAATGGAACTGGGACAGCAGGGAAGCAGTATTACACCACTATTACAGGGAATGGAGCAGTAATACCGCTCCATGTAACATTTAATATTTAATTAAAATAGTAAATTTTCATTTTCATATTGCTATTTTTCATTTACAATGGAAAAACTGAAATGAAAAAAAAATGCTGTTTCAATTAAACATACTGTTAATACATTAACTTTTGTATTGTACTGCCCCCCAAAAGTTACACAAATCACCAATATACACTTACTACAGGAAATGCTTATGAAGTGTTTTTTCCCTGCACTTACTACTGCATCAAGGCTTCACTTACTGGATAAAATGGTAATGTCACGACCCGACCCGACTTCCAGAGCTGTGCGGGCTGTGGCTGCTGGAGAGGATGATGGCAGAGGGATGCTCAGTGTCCCTCCAGTGTCCTGTGTCCCTCAGTGTCCCCCTGTCATCATCCTTTCCAGCAGCCACAGCCCGCACAGCTCTGGGAGTCGGGTTGTGACATCACCATGTTATCCAGGAAGTGAAGCCTTGATGCAGTAGTAAGTGCAGGGAAAAAAAACACTTTATAAGCATTTCCCATAATAAGTGTACATTGGTAATTTGTATAACTTTTGGGGGCAATACAATACTTTAATAAAAAATTTTTGCCGGACTTCTCCTTTAAATTGAATTAAAAGGACACCGCGGAAACGTGGACGGGTACCTATGGTATACTTTAGTAAAACAGCTAAACAATTGTTAAGCTGTTTTAGTAAAGCTCGTTTAGATTCGAATTTGATCGAAAACGAAACTTTCAAATAGCTATTCCATCGAGTATTGCTCGCTCATCTCCATTCATTAGTAATTAAGATAATTTAAGAGCACAGTAGGAGTAAAGTGCGGTCACTGATTATGTAACATGTACACTTAGTTCTCTAATGAAAAATTTTTTTACAACACATTAGGAGTGGCGTGTGACTATTGATCATGTAAGGCCCACGCTCAATTAACTGATCCCAGTATATTGGTATATCCTAATAGGAGTTTACAGGAGTTTGTAATGCCCAGTGAATAAATAATATGGACTGTGTCTTTACTGGTCCTAGTGAATTCCTATAGGCACCCAGTTACTAAGTAAACTGAACAATTAATGGCCACCGCTGGAAACAAATCACCTTATATAAAGGGTGAGGTGCTGACATCACAGAGGAGCCTACAGCTGATTGGACAGGTGCAAGGGATTATGATTATAACGGGTGCAAGGATCCACCCAGTGACGATCCAGACAGCTACCGTGTGGCCGTCTTTTTTTTAAATGAATTGACGTGAATTCGCTTCGAGGAATGGAGTGAATTGACAGCCCAATTCACAGCAAATCTTGCTTTGCCAGATTCGCTTACCTCATCTCAACTCTAGTTTATAAAACCCCTTAAAGTGAATGACCACCTTCATCCAGTTGGTTTTAGGTACAAAATCCTGACATGACAGTGGTCAGAGTTTTTTTAACAGAACTCTAAATCCTCTGCAAAATTATGACACACTGCCGAACATGCTGCTAGTAAAATTTCGGAGGTTGCTGCATATTTTATAGATTTTGCTCAGTATTAAAGCATGATTTTTGGATAAAGGATGGACCCTCGATTCCCCTCGAAACAACTCTAACAAGAAAAAAACGGGCATAACTAGAAATGGCCCTGTATCAGCCACTATGTCTGCTATGGCGGTAACTATACAGACTATCACCAGACTAAAACACACAGGAGTTGGGTGTAGTGCTAGGCCACTAGGATTCACAAATACTTTGAGATCCCCAGTTGTCTGACATACAGCACCCTGGCAAGACAGCAATAAAAGTGCCAGCCCATTCTGGCTTGCCATTCTAACAGAGCCAGTATACGTTAACGGCATTAATGACAATGACCTTACAGAACATTCTCCCTCCTGTGCTTAACCACCATGCCCGACCCTGGATGACGTTACCATTATGATGTTTTTAAGGTTGGCTGCTTTCAAAGCTAAGCCTGTTTACCACCATGAAGTTTAAAAGAGAAACAAGCTATACAATGGTGTGTTGGTAGACTAAAATCAGAAATCACCCAGGAATATGAACAGCTTAATTTATTCCATATAACATGGGATGCGGAGAGGAAGGATTAGGAGGTGCAAGCTGGGTCCTGCACCTCCTGATTCTCCCTCCCAGCATCCTGTGTTATAGGGAATAATTTAAGCTGTTCATAATCCTGGTTGAGTCCTGATCTTCATCTACCTCCACACTATAATGACATGTGACAAGTTCATTAAGAGAATTGTGCAACACAAAGCCGACCCACCCACAACTAACAAAAAAAACGAAGAGTGACTAAAGGGTCATGCCCCAGTAAAAAAAAACCCTGTGGAGGAAACCCCTAGGGAACCATGGCTGAAGGATTTCCCTTCCTAAGGGTATAAACAGTTAATTCCAAACTTTAAGTAATAAAATTGACATTGCCATATAGTGCCATGCACAAACAGATAAGATTTACAATAATGCATGCCTCATTACACTTTCAAAAATAAATTCAGTTGTAGAGGAACAAACACAATGAGGAGTGTGGGAGAGAAATGTTTTTCTCTGGATTTTCTTGTAATAGAAAGGAAGGGATATACAAGACTGGAAGTTATACCTGTTCTTAACCCCACCCACCCCATAGCAGTACACTAGTTATATAACCCTCTCTTTTAAAGCTAAACCACTCAAAGTTGACAGCTGCATCTGATTACTTGATGCAGCCGTTCCCTGGTGTTTAGTGGGGAGGATCGCTCCTCCGGGACGTTGTCCTGGAGGAGCGATCCACACATCTTACCCCGTCCAGGGTTAGCGCCGTAATGGCGCTGATCCCGGCTCGGCACTCGATTGCTTCCGACTGCAGCAGCCGGAAGCAATCGATGTGTCTATCTCATCGATCTATACTGCATATCTATGCAGCATAGATCTCAATGAGAGATTAGAGTACTTATACTAGAAGTCCCAGGGGGGCTTCTAGTATAAGTGTAAAAGTAAAAAAAAAAAGTGTTGTTTTTAATAAAAAAAAGCCCCCTGCCTAATAAAAGTTTGAATCACCCCCCTTTTCCCATGTTATAAATAAAAATAAATAAACATGTTTGGTATCGCCCAAACTGTTAAATAATCACATTCCTGATCTCGCAGGTAAATGGCGTAAGCGCAAAAAATCCCAAAGAGCAAAATAGCGCATTTTTGGTCGCATCAAATCCAGAAAAATTGTAAAAAAAGCGATTAAAAAGGTGCATATGCACAATCAAGGTACCAATAGAAAGAACACATCATGGCGCAAAAAAAAATTACACCTCACACAGCCCCATAGACCAAAGGATAAAAGCGCTATAAGCATGGGAATAGAGCGATTTTAAGGAACATATATTTGTTAACAATGGTTAGAATTTTTTACAGGCCATCAGATACAATGAAAGTTATACATATTACATATTGTTGTAATTGTAACAACTTGAGGAACATATATAACAAGTCATTTTTACTCCAGGACGAACGGCGTAAAAATGAAAAAACAAATAAAAGAAATGTGTTTTTTTTTATCAATTTCACCACACTTTCATTTTTTTTTTTTGTTTCGCAGTGTACTTTATGAAAAATTTCAGCCTGTCATTGCAAAGTACAATTAGTGGCGCAAAAAATGAGGGCTCCTGTGGGTTTTTAGTCGAAAAAATGCAAGTGCTATGGCTTTTTAACCTCTTAATGACGCATGACGGGTATACCTGTCATGTGGCCGTTAAGTGTAAACAGAGAGGGCTCCCGGCCTCAGCCATCTCTGCAGCCCGCGGTCCCCGGTTGCTATGTGCAGCCAGGGACCGCGGGTATTAGCCGGCGCGGCCGATCGCCGCGGCCGGCTAATTAACTATTCAAATGCAGCTGTCAGAGCTTACAGCTGCATTTAAATAGCAGCTGTGCCCCTGTCCCTGGTGTCTAGTGGGAGATCTCCCCCTTGCGATGCGCTCGCGGAGGGGAGATCACTTGTACTGAGCCGGCCGTGGCTCAGCTTCGCTCCGACGCTGTTCCCGGCTCGGCAATCTATTCAGATGGTCTGCTGCAGACCATTATACGTTTCAAAGATTTTTATTGAAAGGATTTTTTCATACAGGAAATTTTTGTACATAAACAATAAAGATATAGGAATACAAAGGTATAGGTAGGAGTGGGAACCACCATATCATAAATCGGTAAGTAAGGACCAGGGACCAGCAGAGTCCATGGGTCAACGACCCCTCCTGAAGGGGGTAGAGTATCGCCTTTGCTTGTATTCCATACGGTATTGCAGATCAGGGCGATAATGGCTTCCTTGTAGGTGGTCCCGTTAGGTTCCAACAGTAATCACATAGAAGAGGTAACTATAACTTTGTAAACAAGACGACCTGTCAACAGGTCAAACAGATCAACCAATCAGATAGAAAGGCAGGGCAGCGTCTCCAGGCAAGTAAAGGTTGGTATTGTACACAATCAGGGGTGGGGGGGGGTGGTCAGGTCAAGTATCCAGTACTCCGTATATTAGTTGTGCCCATATGTGAGGTAATCAACAAGGGGCGTTGGCAGAAAAGGGGGGGGGGGGAGGGGGGGGATGGAAATGTCTCTATGTGAGATCAGGGGTCAGGGGTAGTGTGGTGTTTACTGTTAGTCCACACCTCCCATTGTGCAGAGAAGGAACTAACAGTCCCTTTACCTTGAGCTATGTACAATTCCATGGCGTATATCATTCTGGTTTCTGCTATGACCTCCCTAGCTAGGGGGGGGACTCTAGACTTCCATTTTCTGGTGATTAATAGACGTGCTATAGTCAGGATTTTGCAAAATAGAGGTTTGTGTCGGGCCTGGATCTGGGGCAGACGTAAGGATAATAGTGCCTGATCTGGAGAGAGGGTGAGTTGTGTCTCAAACAGTGAATTCAACAAGTCTGATACTTGGCTCCAGAACAAGCGGAGAACTGGGCACTCCCATAGTACATGTATCAACGAGCCTGTTTGACCGCAGTGTCTCCAGCAAAGTGGATCCGACGATGGGTATATTAAATTGAGTCTTTGCGGTGTGTAGTACCAGCTCAGACGGCACTGCAGACCATTATAATAGAGCGATGATCTGATGGATCATTGCTCTATTATATACACAGGATTGATCTCAATGGGAGATCAGTTCAGTGTATATAGAAGCCCCCTAGGGGGCTTCATATTACTGTAAGTGAAAGTAAAAAAAAGTGTTTTTATTAATAAAAAAAAATCCCCTCCCCTAATAAAAGTTTGAATCACCCCCCTTTTCCCATTTTACAAATAAAAATAAATAAATAAATAAACATGTTTGCTATCACCGCATGCGTAATCGCCCGAACTATTAATTAATCACATTCCTGGGTAAACGGCGTAAGCGCAAAAAAATCCCAAAGTGCAAAATTTAGCATTTTTGGTTGCATCAAATCCAGAAAAATAGTAATGAAAAAGTCGCATATGCGCAATCAAAGTACCGATAGATAGAAAGAATGCATCATGGCGCAAAAAATGACACCTCAAACAGCCCCATAGGCCAAAGGATAAAAGCGCTATAAGCGTGGGAATGGAACATATATTTGTTAACAATGGTTTGAATTTTTTACAGGCCATCGGATAATATAAAAGTTATACATGTTACATATCGTTGTAATCATAACGACTTGAGGAACATATATAACACGTTTTTCCATAGGACACACGGCGTAAAAATGAAGCCCTACTAAAGAAAAATAATTGTGTTTTTTTTTTTCAATTTCACTGCGCATATAATTTTTTTTCTGGTTTCGCAGCATCGTTTATGGAAAAATTCAGCCTTTCATTGTGAAGTACAATTAGTGACACAAAAAATAAGGGCTCATGTGGGTCTGTAGGTGTAAAAATGCAAGTGCTATGGCCTTTTATACACAAGGAGGAAAAAACGAAAACGCAAAAAGGAAAGTTAGCCCGGTCCTTAAGGGGTTAAGCACAAGGAGGGAAAAACAAAAATGCTAAATTGAAATTGGCCCGGTCCTCTAAGGGTTAAAGCATAGACATAACCTAAATTTCCTGGGCACCTGTGAAAATCTGTGGCAGGACCTTAAACCTTCCATCTATAATACTGGTGACTTCTTTTGTGGAAGATATATATGTACTGTATTTAAGATAAACACAAGTAGATATTATTTTATAGTGTTTTGTCACTTTTCATACTTTTCATACATTTTTGAAAAATTTTCATGTGAAAAAAAGAGCTCATTCTTGCCATTTTGTGCTTTTTTAGATAATGCAGCTCTGACCTATTTTACATATAATACATCCTGACTTGCATATATAACCTTCTCCTGTCACTCAGGCAAGGAGTGCTATCATTCTGTGTTAAAGAGAAACAGCAGGTTAGAAGACTCTATGTTTACATACTGCACTGGACGCCGAGCATGAAGATGATTTTCTTACCTTCATCCCCAGCATTGTTTTCATTACATCTTTATTTTAATTAACAAATAAATTAGTCATTTTGGTGCACTAGGGGTGGGATTAGATTTATCATCTGCAAATAAACAGGGGGGGGGGGGGCGGGGATCAGTTTTCTCTTTTTACATTAGTATAGTATGTGTAATGTGTGTACTATGTGGTAGTAACATGGTAGGGTGTAGCAATGTTATATAGTGATATCATTGGTAAAATCATCTGATTTGTTCAGTACCTGTATAAAGGCAATATGTTCGATGATAACATTTATTCCTTGTATAGTGGTATATTTTAGTATTTCTATTGTAAGGATGCTGGTCACATTTAACAAACTGAACACAGTCGGCTCAGAAGTATACATATAAAATTATCTTCTAGCCATATAACCTAATAATTACAAAGCTACCTATAATACAATAGCTAGAAAGGTGGTAGGTAGTGTAAATATTTCACCTAAGTTTCTCATCTATACATGGTGAGAGGCACTATAAATCATACATGTATCTGTCATGACACCCGCTTCTGTATCAGCGGTGAGTTCCATTGTTAATCCAGAAGGTAAGGTCTTCTTGAATACCAACATGCAATGAGACTGTAATGCACGTGACCCGTCCGTGGGTCCGAGAGTTATGCTCTCATTGCGTGTTGGTATCCAAGCTGAACTGAATTTCTGGATTTATAGAAGAACATACCAATGATTCGGCAGTGGGCATCATGACTTAAAGATACACTTTAAGGCCGGGTTCACACTACGTATAACACTGGCCGTTCCGTGAGCTAGACTATGGGGGACATTTATTAAGTCCGACGTTTTTTTACGCCGGATTTATAAATGTCCCCGCATCTCCGGCGCTACGGGGATTTATGTAGAGGCGGACTGCCTCTATATAAATCCCGTGTGCTCCGGTGCGCACGGGCGAAAACCTATGCTAGCTGAGGACTGGAGTAGGTTTTTGACATATCTTTTGGCAGCCCCCTTTACACACCCTCCCCGCCCCCCGGCGTACCCGGCGGAAAGTGCCGATTTGCAAATATTTTATTTGCAAATTGGCCATTTGCGAATAAAATAATGCACAAATTGGCACTTTCCGCCGAAAAACCCCTGTACGCCCGTTGATACATGTCCCCCTATGTGTATACACTTCCGCTGGAATTCCATTCATTCAAATGCAACATGTGTTTTGCATAAATCATGGCTGTTTTTGAAAACTACAACAGCGGCCGTGATTTAGGTAAAACATAAGTTGTGTGAACATACAGTAGCCTAAGTAAAAACACATTTATTGGCTTTTTCTGTGTTGTGTTTTTTCTCCTAATCCAGTACCTTTCTCTGCAGTGGCCTCATTAGTGAATGCAGTGCTGAGAATTCCTTTGAGTTTGCCTTTCCATAAGTATATACAAATAAAGCAGAAATATATATTTATAATTCAATCATGTTACTCTTTATTTTCATTTATTTATCGTTGCTATATTTTGATATTACAACAATCAGTAATTGCAGTTACATGGATCAATTATAGATCATAATTTGGGTGGTTCAGGTAGCCATCTGGGATCCACAACTCTCAGGTGGCACATGGCCCGAACTGCCAGTATTCACCACGGCCTCCGCTCCAGGGAGTGATCAAAATGCCCTCTCTGTTTTGCTGAGTTGCAGGTAGTTTTAAGCCTGTAATTTAGAGGTGAGCAGTAACAGAAGATGTTGCATCCCAACACAGGTGTCATCAACATGCACACTTCCTACTCTAAGTACAACCTTTAGCTGGGGGAGCCTAAGTGTAGGAGCCAGGAAAGCTAAGTCTTGCCCCCTCTTTAGTCAAATGATTGCATACAGCCGGGGGTAAAATACCCTGTGGGGGCACTAATGGTGGAACTATTTGGGGGACTAACTACTATATGGGGAACTATTGTAGGATAGATTACTATGTAGGAACACTGTTATAGGAATAAATGAAGGACTATTAAGGGGGTACCTACTGTGTAGAGGCACTTTTGGGGGTAACTATTGGGCACTATTTTGAGGTTACCCTGTGGGAACAGGCACTATTGGGGGTTCTATTGAGGGAAGTAATATTGAATGGGCTACAAAGAGGGGAATTGTTACTGTTTACAATACTATGGGTGGCGAACTTCTATAAAGGTGAATTGCGAAGCATAAAATGTTTGTCCAACAGACTATGTGCAAAGTCATCATGATGGTCTGGGCAAAATGAGGAAGATGATTAAAGAGGTAGACTCCACCCAGAAAAGATATCAGTCTCTAGATATACTGTATAGTAACATTATATGGCCATTGTATGGAGGTCAAATGGTAAGCATATAGCGTTGGGTATACATTATGATGGTATTACATAGTCATTAGGTGTTGGTAATTTGTGGCCATGGTATGGCTATATTTGTCATCTGTTTTCTGTTGTTCTTGGTCCAAAAAAAGAGAAGGAGACAGCACATCCAAAGCAAGTGGGTGGTTTAATATCACACCAATGCGCAACATTTCGGCATATGTCAGCCTTTTTCAAGCAGTGACATATGCTGACATATGCCAAAACGTTGCGCACTGGTGTGATATTAAACCACCACTTGCTTTGGATTTGCTGTCTCTTTCTCTTTTTTTGGATGATTCTGCCAGCCTTGGGCCAGGTTCAGGGAGAGGGGCACCCACCCTCTTATTATACTACTATTACCTGTGCTGTTGTATGCATGCACTGTTCTTATTGGTAATATTGGTATGACGATTTTTATTTAGTAAGCGTATAATGATAATATGTAGTTAAAATGAGTTTCATACGCTACTGGCAGACGTTGATAAAGTAACAACTTTTATTTTCTTCTTATGAAATAAGAACTTTGGAGAATTTCTCGCAGCACAGTAGCCCCGCCATCACATCTAATCAGTATCCACACAGGATTTGGATCAATCATTGCACGTTCACAGTAAAATCTGCCTCTCTGGGGGGGTTTAGACATTTACAAGACATTGACTGTGACAGCCACAGACAAAAGCTGAGAGATATTTGTAAAGTTACAAAGACACAATGGAAACTGGAGATAAGGCGTGGAAATCACTTTGATAATGTATTTGTACTACTAAAACAAAAGTAAGTTACATGAAAGAATAACTACAGATTCCCAAACTGTGGCATTCTCTATCTGGCTATACTGTAGCTGGGAATAGTCAAGAAAAATCTCAAGATATTGCTGAGCTGTTAGTGTCCCTCATATCACTACTAGGGGTGATTGTTTATAGTATACAAAGGCTCCCCAGATCACCAAGCCAGAAGTTGGTGTACTATAGCCATCACCACAGGGCCTCCATTCTCAAACCTGATCATTTAAATCCAGCATGTTGCTAAGACTCTATCAACACCACTGCAAATGAGAGCAATGGTCGCTGGTTGTCAAAGGCAGGAGGAGTAATGAGAGTTGTGACAAAAAATTTCTTCCTGATAGGTGCTTGAAAGAGGGGAGGGTGGGGATGTAATTAAGGTATCATCTGTGTCTGGATGGAAGACAAGTAAACTATGGGAGCTGATCAAAGTTGTAGTGGAGTAAATGTTTCTCCCCAGTCTGGACCATCGAAAGCCTGTTCTTCATGTATGTGCCCTCAAGTAACCACTGCCCCCCAATACTTCCTAAAAGCTTGGTTTGATGGCTTAGATGGGGGGGGGGGGTTAAATGATCACTATTCGCTATTCGTCTCTCAGTCCAGTGATGTGTCTCCAGCCTGTCAACTGGGCAAAATGTCTTCAGTGCATCGTAGAGGAATGTCTTACAATGATCTCTCACCAAGTGGTACACTACCCAAATGCACCTTCTTTATAGAACAACAATGAAAGCAGTTCTATGCCCTCTTGTGGCAATACCCAATGTCTACTGAGATAATACCTTTAATCATTTACATATCTGAGACATAATTGCATGTTGAGCTTTATAGCAATCCAATATTTCTAGCTTGAGGTGTTATTATTTTGTCAGCGTCGCCTTTGTTGCAGTGTTTTGCCTAAGTCCAAAGAAGTGATTGTTGCTCCTAGAATAAATCACTTACACAGATTCCCCACTATCACCATTACTTAGAAAACTATGTGTTGTGATCCCCTTGTGTTTGTGGATAATTTCTACCAAGATGGAGTGAATTGCTCTATTCGTACTGAACATCCCCTGAGATAGCATTACACAAAGCAGTGGATAGTTTCAATCCAAGATAAAACTGCTCAATGTCAGGACAGAATTGAAATGATTTTCACTCTTGTGTTATTGCTACAACTCAATGGAAATTAGACTTTTATTTGGCATAAGGACCAAGATACACTAGACTGTCAAATGTCTGGTGAGTCAGCCATAAATAATGGTGAGACGGCCACTCTGTTTATGTCTACCTACTTTTACTTCTAGCATAGTTTTATCAGCCTTGAATCTATTCCATAAAAAATACATGTAAGAGCAATATAGATCAAGCCATTAGATTGTTTATAATGTACTAATACTTCAGGCTGTCATAATGATTTGAAGAGCCCTCATAATGCACATGCAATGGAGGTACATCTATGGGTAATTTCTATAACCTTACCGATGAATTGCCTCCTTGTATAAATGACATGCAAGCAAAATATTCCAAAGTAGTCATTAATTCAAGGACCATTTATTTCATTCGATGGGAACTGTCAAAATAAAGGCAGCTATAAAATAAAGGTCAGTGGAAAATTTCTGTAAAAGAGTTACTTGTATAAATTGTTGTGACTGCTGGTGGAAATGTAGTTATAGTAGAGAAAATACTCTCAGAAACTATTAATGGGGTAAAAATGGAGTTCTGAGCCAGCAATGGTTTTCTGGAGAGGAAAAAAAATGTTTTGCTTTGAGCAATTCAACACAGTATATCACAGGTTGTAAGAGAAACTTGAAAATTTTGTTAGCATGGATCAATGTTATTTATGTCACCACATTGTGATAATAGTAGTAAGTTGACATTTGACATGTAGCTCAAGCTACATAATGTATCTATTAGAGTGTCCATGCAAATTAAGATATGTAGGTCGAACCATAAACCCAATGAGACAGTGACTGAACCAACACAGATTCAATATAGTTCACAATTATAAAAAACATAGCATCTCAAGGCATTTCACTACACACCATAACAGTAAGCCCAGTTTATTGAAAGTGACACCCCTAGAAGAGGTACCAAAGGGAGCTTTTAAAACTCTTTGTAATAAGGAGATGTATTGGATTTTTAGGTTAGATACACCGGGCGGGCCTCAATGAAGCTTTAGAACATGTATATTAATGTATATTTCTATGTAGCCCACCTCTTGTCTGTGTGTTGATATGTACCTTTATGAATTTTTATGGTTATTTGTATTATTAGGTTCTATGTATTAAGATGTATTCACATGCGTGTGCGTTTTCAGTGTCGGATATGAGTCTCTATTGAACCTATGAGGCTAAAGGATATTAAGTTTAAAATTCACAATTTATTGAGTATCTGGCCCACTAATCATGCTGTGGGTTACTTTTAGTATAGAAAAACCCTCAAAATAATTTCCTCTTTATATCCAGATAATTTAATCACATAATTATTTTAGCATAAAACTATATACAAAATACTTTATTTTTTCCAACTACCATAGAACAATTTAATAATTAATAATCTTGGACCATTTATCCACTGTATAATTATTGTTAATTTTATAATTGTCATATTATCTACTCTATAAACTACTTTTATGTACACATATAAATTTAACTAATTTAAATTAAACTATAAATTACATATATATAGCTATTAATATCATTATTATTTTTATTATTAACTATAGGGGAATCATTTATTAACTACTTACAACATATGCACTTTATTGTTTGTGGAATAACTTATTATGTATTTAATACTATTTATTATATAGTTGCTCCACTATTTATTTGATCCATAATCTTCCGTATACATATTAACAGAGACTACTAGATATATATACACTATATTAAATATATCATCCTAGGGATATTATGCATAATAGATTAATCCATTATCATAGCGATATGCCGTAGAACATTTCATTTACTCAGCGCACACACGGTCCTTATCGGTCTCTGTACCTTTTATCATGCATTCCACGGATGCGCTGCGTTCCAAGGATTGCATGTTTGGATCACCTTGTGTTCCGAGGGTGGAACGCAACCATTCAACTTCCGACGAATGCCGGACAAGTCATGTCCGGTTAGAGCGGCATCAAACACGCCGGTACACTCATGTAAGTAATGATTATTTCCTTTATAGTATATATACTGCCATGAACACTAGGCACATTTAGGCTTGAGAAAGGTGTAATAGACACACCGAAACCTTGTCACCCCGAACCTTGTCATTGTATTGTCTTAAATGTGGAATTAAAGCGTTGACCTTCATTCACTGACAGGCATCAGTTATATTATTTCTGTGAACCTGGAGGTGGTTAAGTTATCTCATGAGACCTTAACCCCCATATCGAAGTAAGTCAAACCTTCTCGTTGTTACATTATACACTACTCCTTGCTTGGTTGAACCTTTGAGCGTTGGATATTTTTTGTTTTTTTTCCCTTTGCATGTTTATATATCGGTCACCATTGGTGGATCCGAATATAGTCTGGCGATCTCTTCTTATACTGAAGATATCCATTTGTATGAAGGATCAACAACTGCCTACCTCTTCAATGATGTGTGAACGTGGCTCTTAGGTGGTGTGGGTGAAATCTTCATCCACACACACCTGGTGAGTTATTCATAATTTTCACTATTGTAATTCTGAATGAGCGCTGCCTCTCTCTTTCTCTCTCTCTCTTTATATTTATATATATATATATATATATATATATATATATATATATATATATACAGGGCCGGCTCCAGGTTTTTGTGGGCCCTTGGGCGACAGAGGCTCAGCGGGCCCCTTTGTGGAGCAAATCATGTGGCGACACTAAAATAGCAGGTATAGTTAGACCCCCTCAGTGCCCCATATAGTAAATAGATGTTCTCTGGCATACTTGAGAAGGGCTCTAAGTAGTAGTTAAAATGTTGCGCTTTTGGACTTTTGGATATTCAGTGACTTACAGGTGATGTCTTCCCTGATCAGAGTTGTTCAGTTTTCTTTTTCTTTCCATCAGGCCCAAGCCACGACTCTTCTTTCCAGAATCTGTCAGAGAAACATTTTAGCTTCTTTGGTCCAGCACATTGGTGCCCCCATATACAATAGTCCCCCCTCCCTTTGTAATATGCCCATATATAATAGTCCCCCCTCCCTTTGTAATATACCCATATACAATAGTCCCCTCTCCCTCTGTAATATGCCCATATACAATAGCCCCCCTCCCTTTGTAATATGCCCATATACAATAGCCCCCCTCCCTTTGTAATATACCCATATACAATAGTCCCCTCTCCCTCTGTAATATGCCCATATACAATAGCCCCCCTCCCTTTGTAATATGCCCATATACAATAGCCCCCCTCCCTTTGTAATATGCCCATATACAATAGTCCCCTCTCCCTCTGTAATATGCCCATATACAATAGTCCCCCCTCCCTTTGTAATATGCCCATATACAATAGCCCCCCTCCCTTTGTAATATGCCCATATACAATAGTCCCCCCTCCCTTTGTAATATGCCCATATACAATAGTCCCCCCTCCCTTTGTAATATGCCCATATACAATAGACCCCCTCCCTTTGTAATATGCCCATATACAATAGTCCCCCCTCCCTTTGTAATATGCCCATGTATACTCCACCCCCTTGTAATATCATAATACAGAATAGTCCCCCCTCCCTTTGTAATATGCCCATGTATACTCCACCCCCTTGTAATATCATAATACAGAATAGTCCCCCCCCCCTTGTAACATCCCCATAAAGATTCGGCATACCCTTTGTAATATCCCCATATAGAATATGCAGCCCCCGTGGGAAACAAATAAAAAACATATTCACCTGTCTCTGCCACATCAATCCCCAGCAGCGCCGTCTTCTTCTTTTTCCTGTTCCCGGCGGCGTCTTCTGCTCTGCCTTCCTGGATCCTCTGCGGCGCGTCCAGGAAGTGACGTCAGCCGTCAGGGGAGCGCTGCAGACGTGCCTGCGTGTGGCACGTCTGCTACACAGAGGGGGATCTTTAGGGGCAGAGCGGGCCGGGCAGAGCAGCTGAGTGAGTAGCGCGGCGGCCGGCCGCGCTGTTCACAACAGCTGCAGAGGGCCGCCGGTGTGAAACCGTCGGTCCACCAATCTGGGGATGCATCCCTTCACCGGGCGGCAGGGATGCGGGCGGCATTGCTCCGGTGGCTAATCATTCCGGTGGGCAAGTGCCGGGGGGCCCCCTGAGGGCCTGTGGGCCCCGGCATTTGCCCGAGTAAGCCGGGTGCTGACGCCGGCCCTGTATATATATATATATATATTTATCATAGGTTGTAAGAGAAACTTGATTTAATTTTGTTAGCATGGATCAATGTTATTTATGTCACCACGTTGTGATAATAGCAGTAAGTTTCACCCACACATTAATAATACCTTCTCATACATGCCCTAGGTGTGGTATGAGAGGGGCAGGGTTTGGGCATATGTTGTGGTTTTGTGATCTCTTGAAAGATTATTGGAGATTGATAGATAGAAAGATCAAAGAAAAAGTAGGAATGAGGCTGGAAATGGAACCAACAATTGGGATACCGGGAGATATGTCAAAGATGTAAGGAAAATCATACAGAAAGTGTTGTTTTATAGTCTTTTAACCCCTTTAAGACTAAGCCTATTTGGGCCTTAATGACCAGGCTCATTTTTCAAAATCTGACCTGTCTCACTTTATGCACTTATAGCTCAGTGATGCTTTAACGCATGCTAGCGATTCTGAGATTGTTTTTTTCGACACACATGGCACTTTATATTAGTGGCAAAATATGGTCACTACTTTGTGTGTTTTTTGTGAAAAACATTAAAATATAAAAATTTAAAAAAATTAGCATTTTATGAACTTTGAAATTCTCTGCTTCTAAAAAAAGAAGGTAGTTTCACATAAATTAGTTACTAAGTCACATTACCAATATGTCCTCTGTATTCTGGCTTCATTTCATGGCACCATTTTGACCCCACAGGTATTAGAGGAAAGTATTCAAAATAAGACAGTAAAAATGAAAAACTCGTATTTTTCCAATAATATGTTCGTTTAGTTTGAAATTTCTCAATTTCACGAGGAACAAGAGAAAAAAAGCACCTCAAAATCTGTAAGGCAGGATCTCCTAAGTAAAATGGCACCCCATATGTGGGTATAAACCACTGTATGGGCACACAGCCAGGCTCAGAAGGGAAGGAACGCCAATTAGCTTTTTTAATGCAGATTTTGCTAAAGAAGTTTCTGAGTGCCAGGTGTGTTTGCAGTGCCCCTGTAGTGCCAGCGAAGTAAAATCTCCCCATAAGTCACCCCATTTTGGAAAGTGCACCCCTCAGAGAATACATTTTGGGGTGTGGTGAGCATTTTGAGCCCACAGGTATTACAGGAAAGTATTCAAAAGTAGACAGTAAAAATGAAAAATTAGAATTTTTCCAATAATATGTTCTTTTAGTTTGAAATTTCTCAATTTCACAAGGAACAAGAGAGAAAGTTCACCACAAAATATGTAACGCAGGGTCTCTTGAGTAGAACGGTACCCCATATGTGGGCATAAACCACTGTATGGGCACAGAGCAGGGCTCATAAGGAAGAGAGTGCCAATTAGCATTTTCAGTGCAGATTTTTCTGAAGAAGTTTCTGAGCGCCAGGTGCGTTTACAGTGCCCCTGTAGTGCCAGTGGAGTTAGCCCCCCCCCATAAGTCACCCCATTTTGGAAAGTAAACCCCTCAAAGAATTCATCTTGGGGTGTGGTGAGCATTTTGACCCCACAGGTATTAGAGGAAAGTATTTAAAATAGGCCAGTAAAAATGAAAAACTAGAATTTTTCCAATAATATATTGGTTTAGTTTGAAATTTCACAAGGAACAGGAGAAAAAATGTACCCCAAAATCTGTAACGGAGGTTCTCCTGAGTACAACGGTACCCCATATGTGGGCATTAACCACTGTGGGCACACAGCGGGGATCAGAAGGGAAGGATCGCCAATTTGCTGGAGCAAAACCACAGCTAATAATAGTTATTAGAATAGCGCAGTTACTAAAACAAAATAAAAAAAATGAGATTACAGGTAATGCGGGGTGGTTACGGACAGTCTGGGGTGGTTCCAGGTAATCTGGAGGTGGTTACAGGCAACCTGGGGTGGTTATGGGTAATCTGGGGTGGATACGGACAACCCGGGGTGGATACGGTCAACATGGGGTGGTCACGGGCAACGTAGGATGGATCCGGACAACCTGCTGTGGTTACAGATAACCTGCTGTGGTTATAGACAACTTGGGGTGGTTACAGGCAACGTTGGGTGGATACAGACAACCTGCTGTGGTTAGAGACAATCTGGGGTGGTTACAGGCAACCTCTGGTGGTTAAGGGCAACCTGGGGTGGTTAAGGGCAACCTGGGGTGGTTACGGGCCACCTGCTGTGGTTACAGACAACCTGCTGTTGTTACAGACAACCTGTGGTGGTTACGGGCAACCTGGTGTGGTTACAGGCAACCTGGTGTGGTTACGGGCAACTTGGTGTGGATATGGACAATCTGCTGTGGTTACAGACAACCTGAGGTGGTTACAGGCAACCTCTGGTGGTTACAGGCAACCTGGGGTGGTTATGGGCAACGTGGGGTGGATACGGACAACCTGGTGTGGTTACGGGCATCCTGGTGTGGATATGGACAATCTGCTGTGGTTACAGACAACCTGAGGTGGTTACAGGCAACCTCTGGTGGTTACAGGCAACCTGGGGTGGTTACGGGCAACGTGGGGTGGATACGGACAACCTGGGGTGGTTACAGGCAACCTGCTGTGGTTACAGACAACCTGTGGTGTTACGGGCAACCTGGTGTGGTTACGGGCAATGTGGGGTGGATATGGACAATCTGCTGTGGTTACAGACAACCTGGGGTGGTTACAGGCAACGTGGGGTGGTTATGGGAAACGTGGGGTGGATATGGACAACTTGCTATGGTTACAGACAACCTGGGGTGGTTACAGGCAACCTCTGGTGGTTACAGGCAACCTGGGGTGGTTACGGGCAACGTGGGGTGGATACGGACAACCTGCTGTGGTTATAGGCAACCTGGGGTGGTTACAGATAATCTAGGGTGGTTACAGGCAACCTGGGGTGGTTACGGGCAACGTGGGGTGGTTACTGACAATCTGTGGTGGTTACTGACAATCTGGGGTGGTTACTGACAATCTGGGGTGCTTACGCATAAACTGAAGTGCTTAAAGGTAATCTGAGGTGGGTACCTGTAATCTGGCGTGGTTACGGGCAATCTGGAGGGGGTCATTAGCAATTTGGGGTGGTTAGAGGCAACGTGCAGTGGTCAGAGGCAACCTGTGGTGGTCAGAGGCAACCTGCGGTGGTTGCGTGCAATCTGGGGAGTTACATGTAATCTGGCATTGTCAGGACCAGTCACACCAAACACACAGAGACAGTGAGCCCTGAGCTCAGCCCCTCCCACTGTCCCTACCTAATTGCCGCAATCTGCCCTAAAATGGCAGCGGACAACTTGGCGGCGATCCCTGGCCTGGATACGTGAAACAATAGGCAAGAAAAAACGAACAAACACAATAAGAATGGTCAGCAATCCGGGTCACAACAGTCTGGCAGCAAAAGTATAAAATCGGATCCAAAAGCGTAGTCAGAAAACAGGCAATATGATCAGGGGCAGGCAGCAAGCAAGGGAGGTCAGAGATACAAAGCAGTAGTCGGGAGAAACCAGAAAACAGAACACACAAGCAGGCAGAGACTAAGTCAATAACCGGCAAGGCACAGGCAGAAACAGCTAACTAAAATAGTAGACCAGGAACCAAGTACAGAAGATGATTGGAGGGACCAGCTGTCAATCACTGAGGCAAGGCAGGTTAACTGTTACATGACCAGAGGAAACTTAGCAGCACAGACACGGGTGGGGCAGGGAAAACAATTAGCAGACCAGAAGAAATGAGACACAGTTCAGACAGGGCAAAAACAAGGCAAACAAAACACAGAATAAATGGAGATTATGGTCAAAATCGCAGTCTCGGTCGTAGCTTACGCACCAAGGACTGCGCCAAAGTTCCATTCATGACAGGCATGATAACGGGCAACCTGGGGTGGTTATGCGCAACCTGCAGTGGTTATGGGCAACGTGGGGTGGTTACTGACAATCTGGGGTGGTTACTGACAATCTGTGGTGGTTACGGACAATCTGTGGTGGTTACTGACAATCTGGGGTGGTTACTGACAATCTGGGGTGCTTACGGATAAACTGAAGTGCTTATAGGTAATCTGAGGTGGGTACCTGTAATCTGACGTGGTTACGGGCAATCTGGAGGGGGTCATTGGTAATTTGGGGTGGTTAGAGGCAACGTGCGGTGGTCAGAGGCATCCTGCGGTGGTTGCGTGCAATCTGGGGGGTTACATGTAATCTGGCATGATAACGGGCAACCTGGGGTGGTTATGCGCAACCTGCAGTGGTTACGGGCAACCTGGGATTGTTACGGATAAACTGAAGTGCTTATAGGTAATCTGGGGTGGGAAGTGCTTATAGGTAATCTGGGGTGGGTACATGTAATTTAGGGTGATTACGGACAATCTGGAGGGGGTCACTGGCAACGTGCGGTGGTTACGGCAATGTGTGGTGGTTATGGGCAACGTGCGGTGGTTACGGGCAACGTGCGGTGGTTACGGGCAATGTGCGAATGTTACGTGCAATCTGGCATGATTACGGACAACCTGGGGTGGTTACGGGCAACCTGCGGTGGTTACAGGTAATCTGGGGGGTTAGGGGTAATTTGGGAGTAAACAGCAATGATTACTATAATAAAAAGTGTGTGTTTTATTTTTTTGTATGTTTTGTATGTACTTTACACATTCATTTTCACTGTATTTCTACGATTACTGTGATATTTTCTATCACAGTAATTATAGTTCAGTGACAGAAACCAAATTGGTCTCTGTCACTTTAAATGTTCAGAGTTGGCTGCTTCTGGAGTGCATGCGCACTTCAGAAGCAGCCTGGACGCCGAGGAGGAAGGACCTCCCAGGATCAAGTGAGTATAATGGGAAGGGAGGGTGACTGGGGGACGGGGGGTGACTGGGGGGGTGGACACTATTACTTTTTATCCCCTGTCACCAATCATTTATGGTATAATATATACCGCTGATCGCTTGTACCGGGACCACACAGGGGGATCCCCGATCACTGCCCCATGCTCTCCGCTACCTCCGGTGGCAGAGAGCATGGGACTTTGATTTATTTTTACATTTTCATCGCTGTGAACAGACATCGTTCACAGCGATGGCGGCGGCCATCTTGGATCTGATGGCCGCCGGGGGAGGGGGGTTAGCCCACTAGTGGGGCTGATCTGAGGTCTGATTTTACTTATTTCATTTTCCCCCGCCATGGATTCACGGTGGGGGGAGATGAAATGCAGCGGCGGTTGAGGCCCATTAGTGACCGCCGTATCGGCAGTCACTAAGGAGTTAACTGCAGTTGCAGTTGCAGTGGGTGCCCGGCAGTCACTGACAGCCGGGCCCCGCCAGGGATGACAGGAGCCCAGCTCCTGTGCCCCCGCCATCTCGAGGACGTACCGGCACGTCCATCTGCAGGAACGGGCTGCAGATTTGGGCGTGCCGGTACATCCATATGCGGCAAGGGGTTAATCATAGTTGGTAAATGGATGGTACCCTCTGTTCCAAGTTTAAGTAATTGGGAAAATTGTATTAAACAAATATGAAAATCATCAATGATCATCTTTATTACCGTATTTTCCGGCATATAAGGCGAATGGGCGTATAAGAAGACGCCTATAACCCCTGCTGCAGTCAGGCAGGGGTTAACTGCAGCTAAATTAAAAAAAAAAAAAGGTAAACTCACCTGGGGTCTGTTCATAGCCTCCGCGGGCCTCCTGTCCCATTCCTGGCGCATTCAGTGTCATGTACACTGACTGCGTCGGGGATCCCTGAAGCTCTCCCGAGCAGCCGAGTGTCTCATCGTAGAAGCTCGGAGACGCTCAGCTGCCGGGAGAGCTTTGGGAGAATGACTTCTGAAGCCTCTGTCATTCTTCCAAAGCTCTCCTGGAAGCCGAGCGTCTCCGAGCTTCTCCGATGAGACGCTCGGCTGCTCGGGAAGCTCGGGACGCTCTGCTGTTCGGTAGAGCTTCAGGGTTCCCCGGTGCAGTCAGTGTACGTCACCCTGCCTGCGCCAGGAACGGGACAGGAGGCGCGCAGAGGTTGGGAACGGGCCCCAGGTGAGTTAATTATTATTTTTTTTTTTTAGTGGTCTCCCCATTTTGGGGTTAAAAATTTGTCATATACACCGGAAAATGTTTTTTTTTCTCTCCTCTTGGGTTTGGGGGGGGGGGGGGGGGTAGATAATATGAGTAATGTAACATGTTACTTAATACTATATGTAATGTACATGTAATGTAACTTTTGTAATGGTATTTTATAATAATTAAAAAAAGCCTTTTCTATAATTCGACATATTCCTAATTTCCTTTTGTTTCCTGACCCAATAACAATGCCCACAAATTAATAATGCTCATTCTGTATTTTCCCCAAATGCATAATAATCTCTCAAATAATGTTCCAGGTAAGTTGTAGGTAGATAATTCATATGTGGGTGTGTAATTTCACAACTTTGAGAACGTTATGCACATACTTAGGCTATGTTCCCACTGAGGGATCTTGATGGCTGTCTATTGATAATAGTGGCTTTAAATAATGTTCATGTTCATTATTTGTGGCTGTCATTATAAATAGATGGCCACCTTTTGCAGTTAAATGTTGGACCCTTGCCCTAGTGAGAACATAGCCTCAATCTGCTGCCAATGTAATGCTACAGATTTCAGCTATTTATTTATATTGGTTAAATCTGCTCTTTATCATCACTGCACATACTGCTATGCACAAAACTAGTGCTGCTTTAAGAAACTGGTTTTAAGGTCATAATTAACATAAAAAAAAATCTTGCTTTTCTTCTGATGAGATGTTTTCTTTACCGTTTATGACTAGTGATGAGCGAGCTTGCTCGTCCGAGCTTAGTACTCGATTGAGTATTAGGGTACTCGATGGTAATCGTTACTCGTACGAGTATCTTGGGATACTCGAGAAAATCTCATCATCCGTTTCCTGTAAGTTTGGGCGCTATTTCTCAGCCAATAAACATGCAGGAGACTCTTTGGTACATCCTGCGATCATGTGGGACCCATACATGTCGATAGCAGCGATTGATTGGCCAGATCAGATGACCCTGCCATATAAAACGCGCAGCCGGCAGTGCTCGCTTCAGACGTATGCTGTGAGAGATAAGGGACAGAGCTGCTGCTTTTCAGGGAGAGCATCAGTGTAGGATTTAGCGTTCCAGTAGGCAGGGAATACTAGCAATACAAACAAACAGCCATTTTAAGGGCTTCAAATCGTTTTTTAATAGTATTACTACAGACTGCTGGCTGGGACTTGCAGTGCTGCTACCACGATTTCAGCAGCATACTGTGGTGATCGGCTGCTGGCAGAAAGGGGACATTAGGTGTTGCATACAGACCCCTAAGAAGTGCTCAGTACTCTTTTAATTTTGTGGCTGGTGGTGCTGCTATACTATGTTGTATTGCTGGGATTTGTAGTACACCTGCATAGAACTTCACTGCTCATTGTAAGGGGGGTATCACAGAGTGTGTATAGGTCCAGCCGCTACCAGATTGTATAGCACAGCCCCCAAAACCAGTGGGTACTACATTGTATTTCTGGGATTTGTAGTACAACTGCATAGAACTTCACTGCTCATTGTAAGGGGGTATCACAGAGTGTGCATAAGTCCAGCCACTACCAGATTGTATAGCACCCCCCCCCCCCCAAATCTAGTGGGTACTACATTGTATTGCTGGGATTTGTAGTACACCTGCATAGAACTTCACTGCTCATTGTAAGGAGGTATCACAGAGTGTGTATAGGTTCAGCCACAACCAGATTGTGTAGCACAGCACCCCCCCCCCCCCCCCCAAACTAGTGGGAACACAAGTATTTGTCCTGATTTCTGTATTTCATAAGCAAGGCCTATCTAAGTTCACAACTGCTTGTACAGAGTAAATGTGGTTTCACAGAGTGTGTATAGGTACAGCCGCTACTGGATTCTATCCCACAGACCCCCAAAACTAGTGGGACCACAAGTATTTTTCCTGATTTCTGTATTTCATATGCAAGGCCTATCTAAATTCACAACTGCATGCACATAGTAATGGTGGTGTCACGGAGTGTGTATAGGTGCAGCCACTACTGGATTGTATCCCACAGACTCACGGGGTCTCATGGTAGACCGATATTGAAACCGCAGCAGTGTGAACAGGTGATCACGTAGATAGGGGATAATGTGTCCAGTAACTTATCCACCACCCAGTCTTCCACGAAGTACACCTACGCTACCCAAGGGAGTGGAACCCTTGCTCCAGCAGCTCAGCCTACCTCCCTACAGCCTGGCCCCTCCAGGGAAAGAAGGGATACAGATCCACCTCTACCACCACCACCATGCTCCCAGGAACTCTTTTCTGGACCCTTCCCTGAGTCTGAGCACATTTATTACAAATTTATTACAAAATCGTAACAAAGACTGCACAGTGTTTTGCTCATTCTGGAAAGATGAAGCTCAGTGATGCACAACTCTGAAAATTGTCCAAAGGTTGCGGCAATTAAGAGTGTATTATTGGTTTTGTCTGCCCATTCCCTGCCGCAGGGGCCTGCAGATCTTTGCACTGTAAGGAGATACATACTCCTCTGGCTGTGAAGGGGCAGAACATGGCAGAAAATTGCCTTTCAAAAACAGGGGAAATAAAATGAAGGAAGCTGACCTTGCCCATCTTTCCAAATGAAATATGAGAAGGATCTTCAAAAATGCACAAACGTGTTTCTTTTATTACCAAATAGTGCTACAATAAACAATGCAAACTTTGCTGTCTAATTCTGTGTTTGTCTCTCTCACTCTTTTAAGAATTTCTTACAATTTTTAAACCGAGTGGTATACTTTGTCAGCATTCTGTTCTTAAGTGTATGTCTGTATACAGACCTGTGTCTGTCTGCTGGCATAAAATGATAACAGAACAACCCGGAGGAAACCCACGCAACCACAGAGAAAACATACAAACTCTTTGCAGATGCTGTCCTTGGTGGGATTTGAACCCAGGACTCCAGCGCTGCAAGGCTAAAGTGCTAACCACTGAGCCACCATGCTGCCCTTGCCTCCATGTTGGCTACTGCTGGGCCTTAACTGGTATCCATGTTGACTACTGCTGGGCCTTCACTGGCATCCATGTTGACTACTGGTGTGCCTGCCCTTGCCTCCATGTTGGCTACTGCTTTGCCTTAACTGGCATCCATGTTGACTACTGGTGTGCCTTCTCATGCCTCCATGTTGGCTACTGCTGGGCTTTCACTGGCATCCATGTTGACTACTGCTGTGCCTGCCATTGCCTCCATGTTGGCTACTGCTGATCCTGCCTGGCCTCCATGTTGACTACTGTTGCTCCTGCCTGGCCTCCATGTTGGTTACTGTTGCTCTTGCCTTGCCTCCATGTTGGTTACTGTTGCTCCTGCCTGGCCTCCATGTTGGCTGCTGCTGCTCCCGGGAGTTCTCTGTGTGCTCAATGCCATGCAGTGTCTGGACTAATTTTGGGAAGGATTACTTGCTTCCTCACTCACTTTTAATGGTTCTCTGTGTGCTCACTGCCATGCTAGGTCTGGTATAATTTTTGGAAGGCTGACTGGCTGCCGCTTCTACCATGTTCACTCTGTCCTCACCGCCATGCTGTGTCAGGCTGAATTTTTGGCTGGTTCATGATAAGCTACCTCTGTTTTAATGGTTTCCTGTGTTCTCACTGCCATGCTGTGTCAGGCTGAGTTTTTGGGTGGTCCATATGCCTACCTTTCTTTTAACCAGGCTGTTGCATAGAATTAGGCATAATGGTGCCATTAGGCAGCCTCAGAGGCATGCATACATGCTGCCCCTGCTGTTTCATGTCCATTTCCGTTGTGTTTCCATCAATTTCTGAGGTTGACAGGTTTTCACACGACCTTCCCTCTACCGAACTTGAGTCTCCTGCAAAAATGCTTGAGTCTCCCTTTGACTTTAATGGGGTTCGTCACTCGAAACGAGCACTTGAGTATCGGGAGATATTCATCTCGAGTAAAGAGCACCCGAGCATTTTAGTACTCGCTCATCACTATTTATGACCTGTGAATTAGATCATAAAAATAACATTGACAAGGAAGCAATTTTGGTGGTCCTCCCCATTACTGAGCATGGGGGGCTCCAACAATGTTAAAGGGCAACAAACAGCAGGTTCATACATCCGAACCTGCGGTTATATACCTGTATGCGTTCTGATGTAGGTTCTATAGATATCCATTTCATTGTGATCCTTTTCACCAATTACCTAGTAGTAGAAAAGAAAAATATTACAGAAAGTACTTACAGGAACAGTGACTCCTGTTGAAGTACATGTTACCATTAACACTTAGAGAGCACATTTGTTGAGCCAGGTTGTCACAAATGTGACAGTGGCAATACAGACAGGAGACAAGGACAGTGAGCCCTGAACTAGTCCCTACCTACTTGCCACTGTCAGCCCTAAGTGGCTGCGGACAACCATGAAGATGGTCCCTTTACTGGTATAAAGTTTACACAGAACACGGACAGACAAAAAAAACACAATATAGCGGCTGAATAATCTGGGTCGGCAACAGTGGGCAGCAAAAGTAAAAAAAATCAGAAAGAATCAAAGCAACAAGGTCAAGGCAGGTGGCACTCAAGGATAATCAGAATATCAGGCAAATGTCAGATAAACAGAAATACCAAAACAGCACAATATAGAAGGCAGAGAATAACCGTCAATGAGAGGCAGGCCAGCTCAAACTAGATAGGAGACCAGAGGTCCAGTCCAAAAGCTGATTGGGCCAGACCTCTAATCCCGTCAGAACACCTGGGGTAAAAAGCAATCTGACTGTCAGGGAGAACTGCCAGTCAAGCAAACTAAGTAGCATTTTCTTTAAGACCCCTTCACAGACTACTTTTTGATGAAGTTTTAGGTATTCTTGTCTAAGAGCTTTAAATGTATAAAAAATAATTATCCGGAGAACCCCTTTGGGCTTAAAGCACATTATCCATACACAGCATTCAACTATATACAATTTATTCCCAATTGCCTAAATATAATCTACTTTTAACATCTATTTCTAAAGTCAGCCATGAAATCCTGTTTCTATACGATTGTGAAGATTTAATTTGCACTTTGTATTTCTCCAAGCTTCCCTGTGGGCATTGTGATGATAAATTGTCCAAAGCAGAGTTCCATGTCTTTCTCTATCTCACAATGGGGATGTAGCATCTAATGGAAATGAGTCATAGGGGATTTGTTCTTACTTCTAGGTCCATAATACTACAGGCACATCCCGACATGCAAATATTATTATATCTACTATATGAGCAACTAGATTTCCCCGAGGACCATTGCAATTTACACTCCGCATGAACACGAAAGGACAGCAGGAATAAAACAAACTTTGTGAACACATTACTCTACCGCAAATAAATAAATAAATAAAAAAAAATTGTGTTTGTAGAACATTTCTTTTCTTTTTTTCCCCCTTTTATTTTACATACTGTTCACAAAAATATTATTTATTTTTTCTTATTTCCTATATACAGTATATACAGAGAATATTAAGGTGTCTAATTATTAGTGTATTCATTTCTAAACCACCTGTAAACTTAAAGGGAAACTCCAGGTAGAGGTTAAAAAAATGAAACTTCTAGGGGACGTGACCAGAAGGAGATGTGAGCTGTCGCATGAGCTGAGGGCTCAGCTCCGCACTGCCCGATTACAGCGGTACCATACGCTCCATTGTGACCCAAACCGCCTGCAATGACAAAGAAGGAACCCAAGAAGCTAGAGGTAAAAAACCTCCGCACTGCAAGCCCCGCTGCCGCCACCCTGGACACATACCTGCGGCCCATGGCTTCCCAGCCGAGATCCAAGATGGCGCCAGCGCCTGTGAGGCGGACGCGCCGGGCTTCTGATCCGGGTTTTCCCTCTACGGACTTTCTCCTGCAGCCCCAAGTGAGAGGAGCGGAGGGTAGCGCACCCCACGTCACCCCGACGGAGTCCTTTGTGGGGCCGGAAGCCACGGAGGAGAGCGGACTGCGCCCATCTGCTGCCCCATTTGTGCCAGCGGGCCATGCGACGGGCGGGGACCACGTGGGGAGCCCGGTGAGTGCCGTGCCGGGCCTATCGCCCCAAGACTCCAGGGAGCCCCGGGACGGGGGATATGTGCAGGAGGCGGAAGTACTACCACCCTTGCCCCAGCGCCTCTCTGCACAGAGGTTGCACAGCCCTGCAGGTGCTGCGCCTGCACCTCAGGCCCCAGCAATTCATAAAATGGCCGCCCAGTGCTCCACTTAGCCTCCTAGAGCCACAACCCCTGAGGATAATGGAGACTGGTGGTCATCTCAATCCACCACCTCAGACATAGAGGACATTACCACCTTGCCTGCACCCCCTTGGTCTCAGTTCTTGCATAATCTACCTACTAAGGAGGACTTTCGGGTGCTTATTGCTGAAGTCAGAGAGACCTGTAAGGCCGAAATTGCCGCAGTCCGCCAAGATATACAATCCATGAGATGGAGAATTGAAATGGTGGAGGATGATCACGATAACACACGCAAGTACATAAGTGACCTTCATACTACTATTTCTGCGCAGCAATCAATAATGGGGGAATATCAGCGACATCTGGAGGACCTGGATAATAGAGGTCGCAGTCACAATATACGCATCAGGGGCCTCCCTGAAGCCACCAGTGATGCCGACATATAATGCACAGTAGAAGCTATATTTAACCAGATCCTGGGTGCCCCTCCAGGTCACAAAATACAGCTGGATAGAGCTCATCGGGCCTTACGACCTAGAAATGCATCCTCCTTGCCACGTGACATCATCTGCTGTGTTACTGACTACTGCACTAAAGAGGCTATAATGACAAAGGCAAGAGAACTGAGAGATATAGAGTTTGATGGTGCCCCTCTACAGATCCTTCCGGACCTTTCCTGGGTTACCCTACAGAAGCAACGGAGACTCCGCCCGCTGCTGCAAGTCCTACAAGACCTAAAGATCCCTTACAGATGGGGTTTCCCATTTAGTCTCACAGCTAGGAGAGATGGCAGATCGGCAACCTTAAGAGTGGCGGATGACTTGGAGAAATTCTGTGGCGCTCTGGACATCTCCATCCCACGCCTGATGAACTGGGAGCTGACCCGGCCACCTCCACCCCCCCCCCCCCGTGTGGACACCACCACAATCCCGGAGAAAGCATACGGAACAGGGATCACCCCAGCACCACCCGAAGACCCCGGGTCAGAGGAGCCCGGACTGATTCTTCTACCTATTGTACTGATGACTCCCCTGCTAGGTCCTTGATGGGGTCCCTTGATTGTTAGTTACTCATAGTTTGGGTCTTACTACCTTAAATACCGCTTCAGTTGACAATACAATGATTTGGCAGTGTTTGGAGCTGGGGGCACAGCTCAGTTTAGGGTTATGCAAAAAACAAAGAGTGGTCAGCACTCACAACATAAAAGTCCCTTTAGATGGAATGTGGTGTTCTTATTATGGCTGTATGCCTCTCCACGAGCACGCGAGAAAAAACCCCCGGACCCAAGGGCATCCAACAAGGTATAAGCACGAAAGTACTCTCCAGCTCGCTTGATTACTTTTAAACCTTTATTGTATAATGTTTAAAAGGCCGACGCGTTTCGGGCTCTCTTGCCCTTATTCATGGCTCTCTGTCAGGAGGTCCCGAGACGACCCATGAATTAAGAAGTCGTCACCCAAAATATAAGGGGGGACTATTCCCTGTCCATGCCCTACAATGATAAAGGAGAAAGGTGAGCAGAGTGGCGTCAGTAGCCCCGCCACAAGAGGCGGGGCGGGGCTACTGACGCCACTCTGCTCACCTTTCTCCTTTATCATTGTAGGGCATGGACAGGGAATAGTCCCCCCTTATATTTTGGGTGACGACTTCTTAATTCATGGGTCGTCTCGGGACCTCCTGACAGAGAGCCATGAATAAGGGCAAGAGAGCCCGAAACGCGTCGGCCTTTTAAACATTATACAATAAAGGTTTAAAAGTAATCAAGCGAGCTGGAGAGTACTTTCGTGCTTATACCCAGTTTAGGGTTAGTTACTATGGTTGTTGCCTTTAGTCATGGTTTCTCCTTCCCTTGTTTGGAGATTTTTTTTTGGATTCAGTTACTTGCTCTCCTTCTATTCATTTCCCCCTCAGATCCACTGAGAGATGATGAGCCCTTATTCCCTTACTGCTTTCTTCATGATGATCCTGAGCTTCAGACCCTTTTTGTGTGGGCTGTCTTTTCTCACCGGACACCGAGGAGTTACGGGTTATCTCTTCGGTATAACAATTTGTTTATTTTTGTTTTTTGTTTTCACGGACTTGTTTGTGACCTTAGTGTTGTGTTTTGTCAAACCCCTGGTCTTGTCTTTGGTTTGTCTTCCCTCTTGTTCCCACAGGCATTGCTGACCATGGGCTGGTCTTGGACTAGGAGGAATGGAACGCTTGCTCGATCGGTTTCTGATTGGACACTCCATGTCTACCGACAGGTGAGGGCTCGCTGGGACCCTGACCTGACATTTTACATGCCCTGCCACGTAGGGCTCAGATACAGTAAGACCTTTTTGGACGTTGATCGCTTGGATCATGGTGCGATTACTTAGTTTTAATGTGAAAGGTCTCAACTCTGATATTAAGAGGAGACTGCTATTGAAAGAATTATCCACACTACGCGCTGATATAGCATTCCTTCAGGAAACGCACCATGACCAATCAAGCAACTTCAAGTTTGCCCACTTCGGATACCCCACAGTTTTCTCAGCACCAAAGGACAAAAAAAGAGCAGGAGTGGCTATACTTATTGGTACCAACTGTCCGTTTCAACTTTCTACTAGTGAACTTGATTCTCACGGCAGATTTATTATATTGACGGGGACCTTGGGAGGGACTCCAGTGATATTATGTAATGTCTACTCACCCAATGAGGGACAGATGAGGTTTCTCGTGGGGGTGTTTGCTAAACTCTCTCGTCTCCCCCCGGCTTTACTCCTGGTGGGAGGGGACTTTAATGTTGTTCCTTCTGAAACTTGGGATAGACAAACCATTTCCCAAACACAACCCCCACATGGGACCTCCCAACTATCCATGGCCTTCCGCCGGCTGATTAGACAGCATCAGATATATGACCTATGGCGAGTCTTCCACACTATGGAAAAAACGTTCACTTTCTTCTCCCACCCTCATTCCACTCATACAAGCATTGATCTTTTCCTCAGCAACATCCTAGGCCTGAGAGCTACCTCGTCCTCAGAGATTCACTCCATTATTTGGTCGGACCATGCTCCGGTGACCCTTGACTTGTCCCTCCTCTCACAATCTACTAGGGTATGCCACTGGCGCCTTAACGAGGGTCTGCTGAAGCATTGTCCGCACAAAGACAGTCTGGCGGCAGGGTTAAAGGAATACTTCCGCCTGAATGAAGGTAGCGTTAGTTCCCTGGCCACATTGTGGGATGCCCATAAAGCAGTATTTCAGGGTAACTGTATTTCTCTTTCCTCCCGTGTCAAAAAGGAGGCACAGTTGCGTACCGCTGAACTGACTCAACTCTTGCGTAAAAAAGAGGCCCGTATGCTTCGCTGCCCCTCCATCCCTTTACTCCGAGACATAGTAGCAATACGCAATGAACTGAAGGATCTGGCCATCTCTAAGGCCAGTCGCCTTCTTCCATTTACAAAACATAAGTATTATGATAAAACAAACAAGGCCCACACGCTGTTAGCGTCCCAACTGCGCGACCAAACCATTAAAAAGGCTCCATACGTTATGAAGGATAGCCGTGGTAATCTCCAATATGATCCCTCTGGTATTGCCACTATCTTTGCGGACTATTATGCATCTTTATATTCTCTCCCTAACACTCTCCCTGAAGATCCCCAGGACAGAAACACTCTCCTCCGGTCTTACCTTGACTCTTGCAGCCTGCCAAGGCTTTCCCCCTCTGACTTGGACTCCCTTAATGGGCCCATCACCATGGAGGAGTTAGAAGAGGTAGTTAAGAACCTCCCGTCTGGAATATCCCCTGGGACGGATGGTCTACCATATGCCTACTATAAATCGTTCAATGATATTCTGCTGTCTCACATGCTCTCCCTGTTCAATTCTTTTTTGAATGGTGACGAGCAAGTTCCCTCTGTGATGTTGAGTTCATTAATTACAGTCATCCCTAAGCAAGGGAAAGACCCCTCGGATCCTGCTAGCTATAGACCTATCTCCCTACTCAATGCCGACTTAAAAATTTTCACTAAAGTACTGGCGTTGCATTTGGGGGCCCTCTTGCCAAGTCTGGTACATGCTGATCAGGTCGGATTTGTGTTGAACCGGCAGGCCGGTGATAACACTAGACCTACCATAGACTTAATTGAGGTGTTGAATAAGACGCACTCTCAGGGCCTTCTCCTTAGTCTTGACGCGGAGAAGGCCTTTGATAGGCTAAGTTGGCCCTTTCTATTTGCAGCCCTGCAGTCCTACGGGATTTCAAGACCTTTTCTTCAGGCTGTGCAAGCTCTCTATACCTCACCTATGGCTCAGGTTAAGATGCCCCATGCAACTTCCACCTCTATTCCAATTTATAACGGGACCCGGCAGGGGTGCCCCCTCTCGCCGCTTTTATTTATCCTGAGTATGGAACCGTTGGCAGCACGGATTCATTTGTCCCCTGACGTGCAGGGGGTCCGGGTCAGAGATAGGGAGTTCAAACTATCTTTATTTGCAGATGACATCTTACTAACCTTGCGGAACCCCTTGGTTTTCCTACCCAACCTCCATACCCTGCTGGAGGAGAATGGTGCTTTGTCTGGTTACAGGATCAACTCTCATAAGACCGAGACCCTCCCAGTAAATATGCCCGCCTCCCTAATTCAATTGCTCCAACACTCTTACCCCTTCCGCTGGGTAAATTCCACTTTAAAGTATCTAGGAGTTAATATTACCCAATCCTTTTCCACACTCTATAAACATAATTTTCCACAGTTTTTCCGGGAGGTTTCAGCACAATTTACTAAATGGTCCACCTTACCGTTATCCCTGATTGGGAAAATTAATGCAATTAAAATGTATATCTTACCCCGTTCCTTGTATCTACTGGAGCCCCACCCTATCCCTATACCAAATACTGTCTTGCGTAGGTTCCAGGGGTCATTGATGCACTTCATCTGGGGTGGTCGTCGCCACCGTATAGCTAAAACAGTACTGTGTGCGAGACGGTCTTCTGGAGGCCTCTCGGTGCCGAATGTATCCCTTTACTATTTAGCTGTCCATCTTCGGATGATAGCTTCATGGACGTCTCCATTGGCTTACAATAAGTGGGCCGAAATTGAAAAATTGTGGATGGCCCCGATCCACCCCAGTGAACTGATATGGTCTCCGCAATATCTGGGTACCACAGCTTGGCTCTTGGGGCCCATGCGACACACTAGAGACATTTGGCTAAAAGGGGACCGGGATCACTCTCTCAGGGCTCGACCGTCTCTACTTACCCCCTTTTTGTATACTGATCTTCTGCCAAATAGTTATGACCGTGTCACTATACTTCCATGGCAGACGGCTAGATTGTTCCACTTTGCAGATATAGTATGTCCCATTAAAAGGCAGGTTTTGCCTTTCCGAGCCCTCAGGGAGAGATTTGAACTGCCCCCAGAGGCCGCACTATTCCACGAACAAGTGTCTTATTTTGCCTCAGAAATTACGAACACTAGGCCATTCCCGAAACCCACGGGATTTGAGCTTCTTTGTAAGAGAACCTCTTCCACTAAAGGCCTTATCTCTGAGATTTATGCCATTCTTCCACCCACACGGTGGATAACCAGACGCAGCACCCATACATGGCCAAATGGGAACAATACTTACATAGACCTATCCCCCCCGAACTGTGGCAGGTGATTTGGTCCCAGGCAGCCAAGTCCTCTTCCTGTATAACATATAAAGAGAACCAATACAAACTCCTTATGCACTGGTACCATACCCCTGACCTCCTCCACCGCTTATTCCCCACCACTCCTTCTACCTGCTGGCGCTGCATTGCAGGTGTGGGAACTCTTCCACATGTTTTTTGGGATTGCCCGGTTCTGAGGCCTTACTGGGTGGGATTCCAGGGTTTATTGCATACAATCCTCCAAGTGACTATACCTTTAGACCCCCTCATATACCTACTTAATGTGCCTCCCAAGAACATGCAAAAACCTGTGGCCCGTCTTCTCCTATATTTGCTTACAGCTAAGTGTCTAATAGCAAAATATTGGAAACAGTCCTTAATTCCTTCGGCAGTGGAGCTTATTAATAGAGTGCAGGAGGTCAGGAGGTGTGAATACTTATCTGCCTCCAATGAAGATCGTGTAGAGTCCTTCAACAAAGTGTGGTCCCTATGGGACGCTTATTACGAGCTGAACCATTCCACAGCTAATGCTCCTATGCCTGTTGTCTAATCCCCTCCCTATTGTTCCTGTCTTGTTAGTGTAGGTCTGTGTTGTTTACTGTTGTATTTTACATGTGGTTGATTTTACTCCCACCCTATGGGACTCTAGGTTTCACTAAGTTAATTTGGAATTCATTCAACTCAGATTTGTACATAGATGTGCTCAAATGTCATTCTTTTGTTGTTCATTTACAGTCTAAATGTAGTCCATACTCGGGCTTCCACACCCTGACTTCTGACAGCACATGTGCATGTTTATATTTGTTATTGTTGATACTTGTTACTTCACTGGCCATTACCTGGTGTTACTACGTTCTATGTCTGTATAGAAAAACTTCTTGTAAAAAAAACAATTTATAAAAAAAAATAAAAAATGAAACTTCTGCAGAAGCATAGCGCATTACTTACCTGTCTATCCCGGTTTTGAAACTACCAAAAATCCATTTGTTTGGGGTGGGGGGGGGGGGGGGGTGCTCTGTTTTGTGTTTCTGTTTTTCCTGGTTTGGCATTTCCCAGAATGCAATGCTTTCCATCATGTGATCATCACAGCCCCCACCCGTTACAATCAATAAAATTAGTGCAGCAGCTGCTTCTGGCCTGTAAGAGATGGTGAATCAGTCAGGGGATTGGGTTATCCAGCCAAGCCTCCTGTGACATCACGCCCTGCCCCCTGTATGCATCATCAGCAAACACACACAATGTGAGACAGAGGCATGGAATATTTGTCTCCTAAGGTGGGAGAGCAGCAGGAGCAGGAGACAATGTGAATTGGCTTTGGGGCCATTTTTTTTTTTCACTTCTTGGATTTCTATCAGCTGCCAGTGTGGCAGAACTGAACAGATACAGTAATACATTGTATAGACACATCTATATAACTTTTAATAGAAAACAAGTTTTTCTTATCCGGAGTTCCCCTTTAATTTAAAAGAGCCTCAATAACAAAGCCATTAACAGCATCTTGTTGACAGATTCCTGGTATTTCCAGATTGGGAATCTAAATGATGAGGGAAATTTATCAAGCTGTCTTATAGTAAGGATGTTTCAGTTGCTGCCACTGTGCCCCACAGTGCTCCTATCTAGGGATGGTCCGAACCCTCCGAGGTTCGGGTCCGTATGAACCCGAACGCTCGGCATCAGATTCCCGCTGTCTGCCCGCTCCGTGGAGCGTGTGGATACAGTGGGAGGACCGCCTAGAAAACTGGGATGCAGCCTATGGCTATGGCTGTATCCCAGTTTTCCAGGCGGTCCTCCCGCTGGATCCGCCCACTTCATGGAGCGGCCAGACAGCGGCAATCATTACCGAGAAATCGGGTTCGTACGAACCTGAACCGAACTCGGTTCGGACCATCCCTACTCCTATCAGAAGATAAGTTCTCCTGCTGTGCTGTCCTGCTCAGTGCTCTGGACAGTAATCCTGACCATATGACTGGGCAGAAAGGAGCATGTGACCTTGCTCCCCCTCAGCATTCTCCACTGAGCCTGTATATAACTATAAAGCCAGTGGAAGTGTTTAAATGCGAAACGGCCGTAGCCTTAATGGGGCGCTCTCTGCATATCTGCCTGTCAACCTATGTTTGTGTCATCCAAATAAACGCAGCACTTGAATGGTGAGTGACCACCTCTTCGTCATTATCTTTTGCTATCTTTGTGAATCCTCTATTAGGCTGAGCACCACCAAGAGTGGGATTACTCATGGCACATCCCCAGCATTGCCCATGTGCCGCACCAGTGACTGACTCATGAGTTATGTGGAGAGGTAGTGCCTAGCTGCTGTATTGCTCTTTTTTATTGGCATATTATAATTAGGATTGTTATGCCGAGCACTGAGCAGAATAACACAGTAGAGGACACATCGTCTTATAGGGGCACTGTGGGGTACAGCAATAAGTAATATAGAAGTCAGGTAGTATTTTTTGTTTGTATCATTTTGGTTTAGACATTTTGATCATGGGCCCCAGGAAAACAGTACTACCAGTTGTCATGGGAGCAATAGTGGGGTTGGCTGCTGGTGGTTGAGTCATGCTGACGATTGGTTAGTCTCTCGGGTAAGAAAATGTCAATAAAAAATATAGCACTCATAGTCTCATTAAAAAGACTGTTGCGGCATAAATAATCAAGTGTTGTAGTACTGTAATAATAATAATAATAATAATAACTTTTATTTGTATAGTGCCAACTGATTCCCCATTAGGGCTCACAGTCTAATTTCACTTATCTGTATATTTGGTGTGTGGAAGTAAACCGAAGTACCCAGAGGAAACCCACACATACACGGAGAGAACATACTGTACTCTTCACAGATGTTGCCCTTGGTTTGATTTGAACCCAAGACCCCAACGGTGCAAGGCTAAAAACTGAGCCACCGTGCTGCCCATGATTTTTGTCCCTTTACGATGCTGGGTTGTGCAGTGACAAAAAAAATTATGTCTCTTAAAAGTGTTATCCAGTGCTACAAAAAATGGCCACTTTCTTTTAGAGACAACACGACTCTTGTCTCCAGTTCATGGATTTATTTTAACGGCTGAAAAATGTTAATGAAATGTTTATATTTCTAAAATAATAATAATAATAATAATAATAATAATAATAATAATAATAATAATAATAATAGTTGCCCCTCCACTTGATGGCCATAATAGTCATAATTCTGTCTACAACTTGACACAGACACTTTTTAGACATTTTACCACTGGGTCTACACACCAAATTGTCTAATTGTCTAAGTTTGCACATAGTTTTGGTAGGCCAATGTCTCCATGTCTTTGAATCTAAGTCCAGAATTTGGTGGAATGATTTACGTTTTATGTTAAAAGAAAACAACTTTTTATAAGTTTTGATTTTTTTTTTTTTTTATATAGTAAGGGCCCTATTACATGGAGCAATAATCAGCTAAATAAGGCCAGTTCGACTTTCCTCTACGTCTGCGGCAGCACATATGGGTCCTCAGATCCCCTCGATCCCCTACCAGGACCGCCCACCTAGATCTACTTTACATAAAGAAAAAAAGAGATTAGAGAGCACCAATAGGGGGCCAGGATAGTCCTTAAATATCGACACTTGGCATTCCATACTTGTGTTTTTTTCAGTCCTCCTTTCCCTTCAGGTGCTATGCACCACCAGGTAGCCCACCTCCAGTTTGTTCAGGTATGTGTTCTTATTTGTTTTCCTGTTGTTTTTAGGTAGAGCCGGTACGGAGTCCCGGCAGTGAAGCTATGTTTTACAGAGGAACCTTGAGTACTAATTTTTATGATTCATTATATGAGCTTCTGTGTTACTGGTGCGGAGTCCCAGTGCTTTTTATCAGCTCAGTGCGCTAATCTCCACATTAGCCAGTGCGGGGTCCTGGCATAAGTGTAAAAAAAAATAATAATAATAATACCGGTGCGGGGTCCCGGTCTATATTGTTGCCTGTCCGGTGCGGGGTCCCGGTGGCAGTCAAATTATGCGCAGTTGCGGACGCATGAGTTGGTGCGGGGTCCCAGCTATGATGTGTGTGCCGTTTTACATTCCGGTGCGATGTCCCGGTGTTGTCTATATGATAAGTACTCCTTATCCCTGTCTGATATTGCTGGTCGTGGTATAGCGCGCTGGTACCGGCGTTCGTACTCCTTACCCTTGTGCTTCCGGTCCGGCGTGTTGTTCCTCCTCCAGCAGTACTCTTCCGGTTGCTTCACTTCGCTCCATGCCAAGGGACGAGCTTCCGGTGGTGACGCGCGTCCGTTCTCTAACGTCTGACGCACTTCCGGTTTGGGCTGCGTCCTCAAGTGTGTGACGCTTTTCCGGAAATGACGTAACTTCCGGCTCGGAACCGCGTCCGAAGCCATGGACGCGCCAAGAACCCGGTAAGCACTTCATATATATATGTTGCTGTGCCAAACCACGAGTGTGTGTGTTGCTGGTGGTTTTCTGGATATTGCGCAGCCGAAATTATCTGCAGTAAGGTAGGATTGAGAGAATTTTTTCTGTGCAGTAGCACTGCTTGCTCAGTATAGTTTCTGATTATGGCATCTGTATTGCCTACAGATGTCCAGCCATTCCCGCAGCAGCAGCAGAAAAAGGAGAGAAAAATCAAGACACAGAATGTGTTCTATTTGCCAGCAGCCTCTACCAGATGATCATTCCGGAAATGTGTGTGACCCTTGTGTTGCTCGTTATAAACAACCTTCTCCTCCTGCTGCACCAATTCAGAAGATGTGTATCCTGTGCCTGCAACCTCTACCTCCACTTCACTTAAGCAATGTGTGTGACTCATGCAACCCCCCAGAGGAATCTGCTGGTTCTGCAGCTGGGCTGGTATCGGAGGCAAGGAAGTTTTTTGACTGGTTTAAATCACATATGGAATCTGCTGTCACTGGTACATCATCTTCTGCAAAAAAGCCTAGGCTAGAACCGGCTTACTCCAGTCCTGCGCATCCTTCTCCCTGTCTGATGTCTCTGACGCTGATGGTATGTCTGATGATAATAATGATGATAATGAAGATGTTTCTGAGGATTATTATCTTTTCAAGAAAGAATCAGCTGATAAATTAATATCTAAAGTGAAAGGCTGCATGGAGTCTAAAAAGCTGACAGTCAGGACCAAGACAAAGAGAGTTTGTTTTATTTTCCAAAGAAGAAATCTGCTGTTCTCCCCAGTCATCAGGTTCTAAAGACTGTCATGCAAAAAGAATGGGGCAGACCTGATAAAAGATTGGACTTAGGGTCTAGGTTCAAGGCTGTATACAAACTAGACCCAGCAGAGTCTGAGGCCTGGGAGGGCCCTAGTAAAGTGGACCCTGCTATTGCAAAAATTGCCAAGAAGTCTCTTTTTCCAGGTGAAGATGCAGCGACTTTAAAAGATGCCATGGATAGGAAGGCCGAGACCTTTCTAAAAAGATCCCATGTGAATCTCACTTCTCTGAATAAAGCCGGTCTCGCCTCTGTACCGGTGGCTAGAGCCTTGAGAATATGGCTTAGTCACCTCTCAGCTGATATAGAGGATGGTGTACATCGGCAAGATTTGATGGAACAAATGTCTACACTAAAATTGGCAGCAAATTTTTTGTGTGATTTTTCTTTGGACACTGTAAAGATTGCAGCAAAAAATATGGCATTGGCTAACTCTGCAAGAAGAGCCATCTGGCTTAGAACCTGGGCAGGAGATGTGTCTTCAAAGAATAATTTCTGTGCTCTGCCCTTTGAACCAGGAAGATTTTTTGGTTCAGAATTAGACAAGATGTTGGAAGAAAATAAGAAAGATAAAGCTCTGAACCTCCCTACTACTTCCAGATACAGAGGTACTCGTAATTTTCGTTACCAAAGAGGAAGAGGATCTTTTCGCAGACACCAACCCCAGGATAGACCAGACAGAAGGTTCCGTGGAAGATATCAGGACAAAAATAAGAAAAAGCAATCCGACACAGGATTTACAAAAGCAGAATTCTGACGCCATGCCTACTGCCAGTGTGGGCGCCAGGCTCCTAAATTTTTTGGAAGCCTGGCAAGATGTTACCAGAGACTCCTGGGTGCTAAATATTGTGAGCCAGGGTTATCGTCTGGAATTTCTACGACTACCAAGAGAAAGATTTATGCCAAATCCAGCAGAAAATCGGATATTATCCCTTCTTTTGGAATTCTTGAAAAAAGGAGCACTAGAACCAGTGCCACCAGGCGAAGAATTTACGGGAGTATACTCTCGGGTGTTTCCTGTTCCCAAACCCGACAACAAGTGGCGTCTTATAATAGATCTGCGCTTTTTAAATCAACATCTGCAAAAGACAAAATTCAGAATGGAAACCATAAGGTCAGTGATTGGCTTAGTTCAGCAAGGAGAGTATATGGCCTCACTCTGAAGGACGCCTATTTGCACGTGCCAATTCACCCAGAATCCAGAAGATACCTCAGAGTAGCTCTACAAACAAAAACAGGTTTTCTTCATTTCCAGTTCAGAGCCCTTCCCTTTGGCCTGTCTCCAGCCCCAAGAATTTTTACCAAGATAACTATAGTACTGGTGGCGGCCCTCAGACTTCAAGGGATAAAAATTGTACCATATCTCGACGACTGGCTTTTAATTGCTCCATCTCCACCCATCCTGCAAGAACACCTTCAGACGGCCATGAATCTTCTTCAGACAGTGGGATTCATCATAAATCTCCAAAAATCAGAGCCACATCCGACAACCAAGATACGATTTTTAGGCCTGCTCATAGATCTGTCAGTGATGAAGATCTTTCTGCCAGAAGACAAAGTAGTTTGTATAAAATCTGCAATTACTCATCTAGTCCACAGTCCTCAGATTCCTATCCGGACAGCAATGAGCATTCTGAGTCTCCTCACAGCCTCGATAGAGGCAGTTCCATGGGCCAAGCCACATCTGAGGTGTCTGCAGAGAGAAATCCTTCGGGCCTGGAACAAGGACATCGCCTTCCTCGATTCCAAAATATCAATCTCGATTTCCACTCGTAGGAGTCTGATGTGGTGGACCTTGGAAGAGAAGTTATCGGTCGGCAGAAATATTCTGCTGCAGGATCAGGTGGTGGTGACGACAGACGCATCCCAGAAGGGTTGGGGCGCTCATTTTCAACACCTCTGGATGCAGGGGGTGTGGCCAATATCCATTGCAAAGATGTCATCAAATTTCAGAGAGATGAAAGCCATCCAGCTGGCACTCCGGCACTTCGAACCACACCTCAGAGGGAAAGAAGTTCTAATCCAAACCGACAATGCCACAGCAACTTATTACATCAACAAGCAGGGAGGCACTCGCAGCCCATGTTTACAGAATCTGTGTGCTCAGATCATGGAATGGGCCGAACCACTAGTGACCAACCTAGCAGCAGTCCACATAAAGGGGACCCTGAACCTCCAAGCAGATCTGTTGAGTCGCCAGAGCCTTCACCCAGGAGAATGGGAAGTAAACCCCAAATATTTCCATCTACTAACGGACAAGTGGGGGTGTCCAGAAGGGGATGTCATGTCCACCAGGGACAACAGGAAAGTCAGCAAGTTCTGCTCTCTAAGGAGACAAGACTGTCCAGATGTGTTGGACGCGTTCACAATGTCCTGGAAAGACAAGTTTATATATGCATATCCTCCAGTTCCCATCCTGCCCAGGGTTCTAGCGAAGATACTGGTGGAGAAACCAGAAGCCATCATAATTACTCCCTTCTGGCCCCGCAGAGCCTGGTTTTCCACACTGTATCATCTATCGGAGGGGCTAGTGTGGAAGCTCCCGCAGTATCCGGATCTTCTGCTCCAGAGAGGTTTTCTACACCCTCAGCTCGACAGACTACATCTCTCAGCCTGGTACCTGAAGAAGAGAAACTGAAGCAGCTAGGTCTCTCAGACACTGTAATCTCTACACTGTTATCATCAAGGAAGAAGTCAACAAATTTTGTGTATACAAGAATGTGGAGAAAATTTTCTTTGTGGCTAACAGACAACAACCTCCAAATTTCAGTGTCTTCTATCCTACAGTTCCTGCAAGAAGGTTTTGAAAAGGGTCTAAAATCAAATACACTAAGAGTTCACATGGCCGCTATCAATGCGCTCACAGATAGAGTCTATGCTAACAACCCTTTGATTACAAGATTCTTCAAAGGACTCAGGAATTTAAGACCTACAGTACGGCCTGCTGTCGCCTCTTGGGACTTAGGTCTGGTGCTCAACAGACTTACAGATGCTCCATTCGAGCCAATGGAGTCAATAGACTTAAAGTGGTTATCTTTCAAAGTACTGTTCCTTATTGCCGTAACATCTGCAAAACGTCTCGGAGAACTACAGGCATTGTCATGTCATGAGCCCTTTACAAAGTTCTTGCCTGATGGTGTACGTCTCAGGACAGTCCCATCCTTTGTGCCTAAGGTACCGTCTACAGCAAACATAAACCGTGAACTGTTTCTTCCCGATTTCCATCCTAATCCTACATCTGAGGAAGAGGCACGACTGCACTTACTTGATGTGAAAAGGTCCTTGAAACATTATCTTGCTCGTGTTCAAGATTTCCGAAAAGATGAGAATCTGTTTGTGCTGTTCGCATGGCCTGAAGACACAGTAGTGGCTGGAGATTTAAGTGGGTGCAAAGAAGTGTCACAGACTGACACATCATCCAACAGACTAGCGATATACAGATATAAATGGCTGTATATTTTCAGGCTGGGTTCACACTGCATTTTTGCAATCAATTTTTTCCATCCATTTTATGGGGGGGGGGGACAGATGCAATATGGAGGAAAAAATGGATTTGTGTGCATCGCTTTTCTATTGACTTCCATTCTAAAAGAAAGGATCAAGACAGATTGCATTGTTGTGTATGCGTTTTTATCCGTTTTTATATATATATATATATATATATATATATATATATATATATATATATATATATAATTGAAGTCAATGGAAATTTTTTTTTTCAAAACTGATGCACATAAATGCATCAGTTTTTTTTATGCATTTTTTTTTATTAGTAGGTGTTTTGGGGAATTTCTAGTTGAGACAAGGATAGAACTGAAATTAACCCATTTGATAATAAAAGGTTGGTAGATGAGGTCTCCAGAACTACATCATTTAGTCTGGTACCTTTACATTCAGAAGCAATACAGATTAGTCAAAGTTTTTCTGAAGAATGACATCAGAATATGAATAAGGTAATGTTTAATTAATAGGAGATTAATCTATTAACTGAGCCATCAATTATAAATTTTTCTAGTTTTATTCTGAGTTTACAAAGGTGGAGAATGTACATCTCTAGCTCTATCACACATTACAGGTTTTTACGGCATTGCTACCCTGATAACTACTTACTTTGTATACTCTGATATCTATTCAGATGTTCAGACAACATTTTATATCCGATTGAGGGATTTGTAGGGCAAAAGACAGAATATTTATCAACAGATATGACCAAAAAAAAAGTAATTCAACAGCATTCCCTCCAATGATAATGGAAGTGAATATAATGTAATGATCATCTTTATACAAGCCGCTAATCATTATGTCTTCATGTATACATAAAATGAGAGAAGGAGTGAGGGATAATTAAATTTGCCATCAGACGCATTATGAAAGCGGGGGTGGGGTGGCAGGCATACATATATACAAACTGATTAACAGACAGAAGTAACAATAGAGCTGTCGAGCATTTAATTTTAAGAGTGTCAAAAGTGTCATTCTGTACAACTGATGTTTGAGTTTTAACGCAAGTTGAATGTAAGTTTCTTTTCACAGGTTCCTGCTGTGCAATACAAAATTAATTCACGATTTGTTGAAAAGTTAATTACAAAATTGGTTGGGACAAACATAGAACAGTTGTCAAAGTATAGACATTGAAATGAACATTAATGGGGTAAAACTCGATTTTTTTTCCATATATAGAACAATATGTGTTTGGTGGTTACTGATACTTATAGGGTTACTTTACATACTGGATCATTAGAAATTTTATATTATATATATATATATATATATATATATATATATATATATATATATATATTTATTTGAGTTGTAAAGGTTAGGTAATGGGGAATAAGGGAATGATTATTTATTTGTAGCTTTGTAAGAGCTCTGTTTAACCATCTACCTCAACTGAAGGTAAAATGCATTATACCTACAAACCATCCATTAACTTATGGTATTAAAGGGGTTATCCAGTGCTACAAAAACATGGCCACTTGCTTCCAGAGACAACACTCTTGTCTCCAGTTAAGGTGTGGTTTGCAATTGTCAAGGTGATGAGTCTATTTAACAGGTGGTAAAGTGGATAGTCCGCATCAGAAGCTTAGATGCAGAACAACCAGATACCACGGATGCGTGCACACACCAACTTCCTCTTTATTAAAAATGTTTCATTTTATAATCGCGGAATACAGGAGTGGTTACATAGTCACATGTATATATTTGGTATAGCATGATTGGATAACTTGATTTTCAGATATAAATAGTATATAAAAGTGCGCAACGAATGGTTATATTATTGCATTGATATGGTATATAGTATTTGGCAAGCTGTCAAGATTCTTTTTGTCATCCAGAAAGAGGAAGTTCTGGAGGTCTGGTCTTGTGGTTTTAGCATGAGCTGTCTCGAGCTGTCTGGAGTTGAAGCATATCTGAATTAACTATTAAAGGACAAGTGCCATGAAAAACTTTTTCCCAGTAATTGAAGCACATTACAAAGTTATATAACTCTGTAATGATCTTCAATCACCTATCTGCCTCCCTTCCCTGTCTTTTCCCCCCTCCACCCCCCAGCAGGAAGTGTCCTGACTCACACAGACCTGATTACTGTCGTCACCGTCACCAAGCTCTTCTCTCAGCTCCTTCTCCTGTTACACTCGACTCCCCCTCCCCTGCCTTGTCAGGTGACAGCTTGCTCAGCTCCCATTGGCTGAACAACTGCAATCCATCACTTGTCACATGTCATGCTTATCTTCCCTCCGACTGACTCCGGCACTTAGGCAGCTCCCCCCTCCCCTCATACCCTCTCTCCTGCTGCCGTGGACTCATGTCACTGGAGAAGATAAGCTGAGCAAGCAGAGTCACCTGACAAGGAGGGGAGGGGGAGGCTGGTGTAACAGGACCTAGAGCAGCCCTCCTGCTGATGACTCATCCTCACAAGAAGGAGCTGTCTGGTGACGGTGACGACGGTAATGAGGTCTGTGTGAGTCAGGACACTTCCTGGTGGGGGGGGGGTGGAGGGGGGAAAAGACAGGGAAGGGAGGCAGATAGGTGATTGAAGCATATTACAGAGTTATATAACTTTGTAATGTGCTTCAATTACTGGGAAAAAAGTTTTTTATGGCACTTGTCCTTTAAGACAAAACAAATTGAAATTTTTCTCTATAATCATAATCTATAATCAATAATCAATATCAACCCTGACACAATCAGGCCCCGTTCACTTCAATGAACTAAGTAGCAAACCTTACCCAAACTGGAGACAAGAGCGGTGCTGTCTCTAGAAGAAAGTGGCCATGTTTTTGTAGCGCTGGATAACCCCTTTAATATGTCCTGAATGGATGAAAAAGGACCTTAGATGCTTAAAAACCACTTAATAGTATGTACACTACCGTTTAAAAGTTTGGGGTCACATTGAAATGTCCTTATTTTTGAAGGAAAAGCACTGTACTTTTCAATGAAAATAACTTTAAACTAGTTCTAACTTTAAACAAATACACTCTATACATTACGTACGTTACGTACGTTGGGGAACGCTGACATGGGTGAGTGGTGACTGGGTTACTGGCTTACAGGATTTATGGTTCTCTTGGGTGGATGTTAGGTGGAAAGTCCCTATTAAGGGAAATTTGGACTTGGTTCTTATCCCATTCCCCTGTGTATACCCTATGTTTACACTGCACTGAACACTTTCGGAGCAGTTGCCTGTTTTAGCCTTTGATACCTACCTCACCGTGTTAGTTTATCTGGAATGCCATAAAACATCATGTTATGTAATTTTTTATATTTTTGACTTTGAGTTGTGTTATTGATGAATAAAGATCTGTTGTTATTATAATTGGTCCCCCTGTTTTGTATAAAACACTCTATACATTGCTAATGTGGTAAATGACTATTCTAGCTGCAAATGTCTGGTTTTTGGTGCATAGGTGTATGGAGGCCCATTTCCAGCAACTATCCCTCCAGTGTTCTAATGGTACAATGTGTTTGCCCATTGGCTCAGAAGGCTAATTGATGATTAGAAAACCCTTGTGCAATCATGTTAACACATCTGAAAACAGTCTAGCTCGTTACAGAAGCTACAAAACTGACTGTCCTTTGAACAGTTTGTGTTTCTGGAGCATCACATTTGTGGGGTCAATTAAACGCTCAAAATGGCCAGAAAAAGAGAACTTTCATCTGAAACTCGACAGTCTATTCTTGTTCTTAGAAATGAAGGCTATTCCATGCGAGATATTGCTAAGAAATTTAAGATTTCCTACAACGGTGTGTACTACTCCCTTCAGAGGACAGCACAAACAGGCTCTAACCAGAGTAGAAAAAGAAGTGAGAGGCCGCGTTGCACAACTAAGCAAGAAGATAAGCACATTAAAGTCTCTACTTTGAGAAACAGACGCCTCACAGGTCCCCAACTGGCATCTTCATTAAATAGTACCCGCAAAACACCAGTGTCAACATCTACAGTGAAGAGGCGGCTGCAGGATTTTGGCCTTCAGGGCAGAGTGGCAAAGAAAAAGCCATATCTGAGACTGGCCAATAAAAGAAAAAGATTAAGATGGGCAAAATAACACAGACATTGGACAGAGGAAGACTGGAAAAAAGTGTTGTGGACGGATGAATCCAAGTTTGAGGTGTTTGGATCACAAAGAAGAACGTTTGTGAGACGCAGAACAAATGAGAAGATGGTGGAAGAATGCCTGATGCCATCTGTTAAGCATGGTGGAGGTAATGTGATGGTCTGGGGTTGCTTTGGTGCTGGTAAGGTGGGAGATTTGTACAGGGTAAAAGGGAATCTGAATAAGGAAGGCTATCACTCAATTTTGCAGCGTCATGCCATACCCAGTGGACAGCACTTGATTGGAGCCAATTTCATCCTACAACAGGACAATGACCCTAAACACACCTCCAAATTGTGCAAGAACTATTTACAGCAGAAGCAGGCAGCTGGTATTCTATCGGTAATTGAGTGGCCAGCGCAGTCACCAGATCTAAACCCCATTGAGCTGTTGTGGGAGCAGTTTGACCGTATGGTACACCAGAAGTGCCCATCCAACCAATCCAACTTGTGGGAGCTGCTTCTAGAAGCGTGGGGTGCAATTTCTCCAGCTTACCTCAACAGATTAATAGCTAGAATGCCAAAGGTGTGCAATGCTGTAATTGCTGCAAAAGGTGGATTCTTTGACGAAAGCAAAGTTTGATGTAAAAACAATGTTATTTCAAATACAAATCATTATTTCTAACATTGTCAATGTCTTGACTCTATTTTCTATTCATTTCATAACGTATGGTGGTGAATAAGTGTGACTTTTCATGGAAAACACAAAATTGTTTGGGTGATCCCAAACTTTTGAACGGTAGTGTAGGTCCCATTGCCCTTTCAACAGTGTTTTGCCCTGCTATAGCATGGACTCAAAATATCTGAAGTTTAACCCCTTAAGGTCATTAATCTGAATCAATACGTTCCTACTGCACATACCTCGTGCAGTAGGTATGTATTTATACGTTCCTGACTTCAGAGGCTGCAGTGAGAGCAGTCCCGCACACATTAGTGTGTCTGGGGCTGAGGATAATGAGAAGCAGTCTGCGAACCTACAGCTACCTCATATTAACCCCTTAAACGCAGCGATCTATAGCGATCACAGCGTTTAAGGTACTCAGTGACAGGACAAGTTCCTGTCACTGAGAGATCAGGCCATGCAGTAGTCATGCTGCGGGGGTCCGATCGCTTGTACCGACAGGCGGGGGTAATCTAATTACCACTGTCCTGTAGGATCAGCCATCCATGCATAGAGTTTGCTCTCAGACAGGCTCTATGCATAGATTCCTGATAACACCGATCTGTGCTATGCTATGGCATAGCATGGATCAGTACATGCAATCTAATGATTGTATGTTTTACTGTAAAAAAAAAAGTGGTAAAAAAACGTTTTTAAAAGTATTTAAAAAAAAAACTTAAAACCCCCTCCCAATAAAGGTTTAAAACAAAGGCCTTTCTTTAAAAAAAAATGTTCTGTGAACATAGCCTAAAAGACAACAAAAACACACAAAACAAAAACAGAGGCTCATAAATATAGAATATTCTCAACCATTATACAACGACCTAAAATATGGACCTGACAGAATCATGGCTTCTAATTAGGGATAAGGGAACCGAACCGTTACAAACCAGATTCGTTACGAACTTTGCAAAAGGTTTGTGACGAAGTTCGTTAAAACCGCAATGGCGTCACAAAACTGTATTGTTTTCACAGAATGGAAGAGGATATAAGGAAATATTACTCCTATAATCCCTTTTATCCTTTTATAATGTGAATATCAAGGTGTGTGACGTCACTACAGGAACTGGAAGTGCCTGAGCGTCCATGCTCTTTCTCATTGTGTGTCTAGACTGCAGAGAGAGAGGAGCTCCGTGCTAGTTAGGGAGGGAAAGCACATAGATAGATAGGCAAACAAGTAGATATTTACAGGGAGGTAGAGAGAGGGAGAGATAGGCAGAGATAGGAAGTAAAAAACTTGTGATATCCAGAAAATAGTCAAACAATGATATATCACAAAATATCTTTATTACTTGGTCGAAATAGTATAAAGCACAGGATAGTGGTTGAGGGGGGCAGAGGGTGTGTGACCACTAATCACAATCATTTATGCCAACAACAATCTTAGAATAAGAGGGAGTGCAGGACGCCCACAATTTATTCTTTAACATCAAGCCAGATGTTCGTCTCCCTGGCCAGTCTCAACAGGGCCCTCTTGGCCTCTTGGTGGTGGAGTCATGGTGCGTGCCTCCATCAGATGAGGTTCTTTATTCTCTTCATCCGATGAGGCCTCTGCTGTTTGTTGAGCTTCTTTATCTCTGCTGACAAATGAACAGTGGACAAAATCTGTTATTACAAACATGTTAGCAACATTGTAACAATTCTCAAGAACCAAATTTACTTAGGCTTTTTGTGTCCTTTTTTATCCAGTATGTCCAATGTGTTAGCCAGGGGCGTAACTACCACTATAGCAGCCATAGCGGCTGCTATGGGGCCCGCCGCATCAGGGGGCCCCATGGCCTGCTCCTGCAATACACTGGGCCCCCTGAGCCGTCATCATTTGCAGCACCGGGTGGCCCTGCTGGTCTCCTGGGTTTTGCAAATGTCCCTCTAACTGCAAGCACTCCTGACCAGAGCTAGCAGTTATGTAGTTATGACTTCGCTTGACCGTTTAGTGGTCAGTCGGGGGGGGGGGGGGAATCAAAAGTTTGCTATGGGGCCCAGCCATTTCTTTTTTTTTTTTTATATATATATTATTTTTATTTTATTTTCCATAAAAAGACAATACAAATAGTTTTCCTCGCAGGGAGTACAAATACCTACTAATCCAAAGTACTATAAATCCCCCCCACCCCTGAGACTGGCGAGAGGGGAAAAAAAAAAAAAAACACATACAACTCCTTTAGTCCTCAGACCATTTCCCCCAGGTTTTCAAATATTTTTTCCTGGGTTTATCCCTTGTCCCAGCTAATATTTTTTCATAATTTTGTATTTTCCCCATGGAGTTAAACCACCATTCAAACACAGGGGGGTTGGGGTCCAGCCAAGCCCTCAGAATTACTATCCTGGCTAAGAGCAAAGCTTTAAGTACAAAGGTCTGATGGCTTTCCAAGCCCACCGAGCAGCCAAGTATAATATACAGTATTTCGCACAATATGGTACCACAATCTCCATTTTCTCAACCATACAGTCCACAACCTTCCTCCAGAAGACCTGTAGTACATTGCACCTCCATAACATGTGGATATAATTTGCCCCAACCTGGCCACATTTAGGACATGTGTCATCCAATCTAACCCCAACCTTACGTAAAAAGGTCAGATGATAATGTAAATGATGTAAGATTTGAAACTGGACCATCTGATGGTTTTTATTCAAACTACACTTCCTAACATTACCTAGGATATTATCCCACTCTACTTCTGTCACCTCTCCTACTTCTTCTTCCCACTCTGTTCTTTTCTTACTACTAATAAACCAATCTGCGTATACATTTTCTGTGAAAATCATATAGTCTCTTCAGTTCTTCTTTCTTATTACCGTGCATTTCTTCTACTGTCTCCATAAAACTAAAAATATGAAACTTAGCCCTACCCCCACCCATCTGGGTTTTCATTGCGTGAAATAATTGCCTAAATCTTAACCAGTGAGATTCGTGTAGTGAAAATTCTATTTTAATTTCCTCAAAGGTCTTCAAATATTCAGCCCTAAATATATGCTCCACACTCCACACGAGTGTACCAAAAACCATGATCACTGACCATATCCAATTGTGTCAACTGTAAATTCCCCCACAGGGGTGTATAAGATGTGTACCCTATAATACCCCAAAATTTCTTAATTTTCCCCATACTTTCCCCCACTTTCGCACCGTCTTCTAATCTTTATATGTGGGAAGAGACCACCTATGAGATTCCAAAAATTCAAACAACGATTGATAATTCAAATTTTTAATCCTAAAAACCACCTCTCTCCAGTGTACATTATCATTACCCCTAATCTGAAGAATTTTATACATAAAAAAAATTAAAAAAACCATATCGGATGGAAGAGTAAAAGTATGATACCTAAGTCGGCATCTCTTACCTCCCCAAATCAGTTTACCTAGCAACACTTCAAGACGCACAAAATATCCATCCGGGATCCAGGCCAGTGCCACCTTAAGAAAATAAAGTACTTGTGGCTGAACCACCATTTTCATCAGGGCTATCCTATCAGTCATAGACAGCGGTAGTCTAAGCCAAACCTTGATCTTTCCCTCCAATCTATGCAAATAAGATTTAACATGGCATATCTTTCCAGTTTTGCAGAAACTTTTACTCCCAAATACTCTATAAAGTCCACTTGTCTCTGAAGCTCTAGATTCTCTGCTGTTTCCATTTGCGGGTGGTCAAGTTCTAACAGTGTTGATTTGGACCAATTAATCTGAAACCCTGAGTAGGAGCCAAATAATGTAAATTGTTCCATCGCGGCTGGCAAGCCCGTACCTGGGTCCCGGATGAACATCAGCACATCATCGGCATACATAATCACTTTACTATCTCTGCCCTTTAGCCCAAAACCCTCTATCCTTTGATCTTTTTTTAATAACTGGGAAAGGGGTTCTATGTAAAGAGCGAACAGGACTGGCGAAAGGGGACAGCCTTGTCTAGTGCCTCTATTTAGGCAAAATGCCTCCGAGACTACCCCGTTCACCATTATGCTCGCTACAGGCTTTAAATACAACATTTTTATATACCGACAGATTCCCTCCCCCAAACCAAACGCCCTAAGGGCTTCCCACAAGAACCCCCACTCCACCCTGTCGAACGCTTTAACAGCATCTATCGACAGGATGGAGCGGGGAATTCCCCCAGTCATCTGAATATTAGCAAATGTCTCCTCTATATTGGAGAATACTGATCTGCCAGCTATGAATCCCCTCTGATCTTTACTAATCAATACCGGCATTAAATCTATGAGCCTTTGAACAATTACTTTTGCAAAAATTTTAGCATCCGTATTTAATAACGAGATCGGCCTATATGATCCTACATCAAGAGGGTCTTTCCCTTTTTTTTGGTAAAAGTATAATCGTAGCTTCATACATTGAAGGGGGTAGTTCACCTAGTATACAGGATTCTTTGATCATCTCATACATTATGGGCAGGAAAGCTTTTTTATATTTCTTGTACACTGCAAATGGAATACCATCAGGGCCAGGGGCAGAATTTTTCCCCAACGATCTCAGGGCACCTTCTATCTCAGATTCTGTAATAGAAGAATCCAGCTCAGTTTTTTGTTCCTCTGAGACCTTTGGAAGATTCAGATCCTCTAGAAACTGAGAAATCAACTCAGGATGACTTTGGCTGGTATATAGCCCCTCAAAATATATTTCCAGGCCCAGCCATTTCTAGTTACGCCCCTGGTGTTAGCCTTACCTTTGCGCATAATCTAGACTATTGATCAACATTCTCACACTGCTCCCCAAAAATGATGCTCAGGGAAAATAATATGTCTGTAAAGAAATAGTAATTTATTCTCACATCTTGCGCTAATTAGCCCTTGGCTCCCTAAAAATCTCACTTGAGAAATGAGTAGGACATTGTTAGGTCATATGTAATCATTGGGGCACATTTGTCGCCATTTATCCTGTCCGTGCTTTGTAACTAAATCGAACTCCAGTTAGGTCTTACATCATCGACTTATTAAACAGTTTTTAGTATCCAGTTAGGGCACGCTGCATTTATAAAGAATATTGAGTGTAGAGCAGGGGGAGCATTATTGTTAGTAACTTTATTATTATCCAGTTCCAGAAAAATATATAGGTCCCCCTGCAGGAAGCTCGATGTATATAATCTCTGTCTACGTAACACATGTCTATATGTCTGCACACATAACAGACTGAACTAATACTGACATCATCTGATCTTAGCATGGACAGATGCAATTAAGACACACACTTACTGACGCCGTCTGCTGGCATTCAAAATGAAACGCAGCATTGGGGCAAAACGCAAAGAGCCGAGTTCTTCTTGTGAGGCCCCACACCTCATCAGCTGCTGTCGCTCCCTGATGAATCTGTCCCTCACACTGGACCACCTGGTCTCCACATGTTTGGCTGAAAGCAAAAAATGTACAGACATTAGTAATATATGAGCGTCAGGTGACCATAACAGTAGAGTTTCTTGTTTGACATAGTGGGTAAATAACTTACCAATGATCAACTTCTGTAATCTACTATGCTTGTCCCAACCTGGGTACACAATCCGGGCAACCTCCCTCCATGCGGCACTCCACCTTAGCCGGCTTGTGTACCCAGGAGCAGGGCCGTCCCATAGCAGTGGCCGAGCATGGACCTTAATAAAAAGATAAATAAATAATATAAACCTCTTGCAAACAATGCTTGCTTGGTAAGGTAATAGCTAGTCGAGGCTTTTTCCTTGTTAGAGGCAATTTTGCTGACTAAATATGACGTCACTTATGTGGGTGGGTTATGGAGCTTCTCGTGCTGCTAACTCCCTCCCTCCTCCCTCTCCCTCCATGATGTCTGCTGCCGGCCCATATCATATACACAGTACACAACTACTCCCAACATGTGGTCATAGTGTAAGCCTCAAATATTTCAAACAGGGGGGAGTGATTTAGCTGCACGGGCAGCTCGCTAACAGCAACATGTGATCAAACAAAGAAAATTCCTGGAAGAGATATTACACAAACATAGCGAATCAAACATAATTAGCGGCACATTGGCTACAATTGGAAATACATTGCATTATGTTTCACACAGACACATAGTCTAAGGGTACAAACACACACACCGTATACACAGCCTATTTACTGCTGCGATACACAGCAAATACGCAACAAATACGCAGCAAATTCGCAGCAGATTAGATCTAAATAACTGAAAACAGCATCAAATCTGCACCACCAAATCTGCTGCAGATCTGCTGCGTATTTGCTGCGTATCTGCTGCGTATACAGTGTGTGTGTGTTTGTACCCTAACAAATATAAATGTATAGTGTGATTTAGAGCTAACCCTTATGAGGAAGCCATAGGAATTACACACATTCGTAGGGACGTGAACTACTATCAGCAATGTATGGTGACCAAAGTAGTCACACAGGGCAATAGGTGGGGGCAAAAATCCATAATAAACATTTAGCTTCGTCATAAATTAAGATCATTCATGACTAACTTGTAATTGATAAATTAGGAAGGAAAGAGCCTTTAACAACACATATATAAAATGAAGCAATGTAAAGTACTGGGACAGAATGTAAGCATTATTGAGAACAGATATCTGATATATTCGAAGACCAGACCTGTACATTTAATTTTGACACTAACTCTAAAAAATACATCAAGTGACTGTCACACACATTGCTTCTCAGACTCACAATGATAAGCCAAAAAGCGGTAAGCTGTTAGAACTCCACCTATGTCAACATTTATTAACTCATTAATGGCAAGGCGTTATCAAATACTTACCTGTAAGGTTAGTCCATAAACGTCGATGAGTGATTTATCAATAACCATATCTGCCTCCATCGATTTGCCTTCACAGTTCTAAATAAGCTAATTGAGTGAATTGCTTTCACTCTTCAGATGTGAAAATACAGAAAATGGCGAAATAACCTTGGCATATACACATAGGAACAAAAAACGATACATTTGTTTCTCAAAACAATCACGTGACCCCCTAGATGCAATTGTATCATGGCCAGTGAACCTGCCTCGTAGGAGTAAGTAGATTTAGTTTGTCAGAACTTTGTAAGCCGAGGAACAAAAATAGAAATATAATCATCACTAGCAGTAGTGGATTATAATAGGGGCGTTTTAGGCGGCAGCCCGGGGCCCTGAGCTCCTGGGGGGCCCATGACCACCCAAAAAGACTTATACTTTCAATGGTGTACTGTCTCCTGGCTGCACTTCTGCCATAATTTGCAAAAAATCAGTGTTTTTTTTAGGGCAATTTTGAACAAATCAGGACATCATGACATTATCTATCCTGTACTATGAATGCCAGGCTAGTGCTTCCATAGTTACAGTGGGGTGGGGGGCCCAGGCTTGGTGAACAGCCCGGGGCCTATAGTAAAGTTCATCCGCCCCTGATCACTAGTAGTCTATTTTTAATAATACTGGACTGGAATCAATCAACTGCTGCCTCCTCCTGTTGCTCACCTTGTCTCTTCTCAACAATACTGGCCTGGGTGCAATCAAGTGCTGCCGCATCCTCCTTGTAAACTTTTTTTCCAATATTTTTTTCACTATTTTGGCACTTTTCTTCACTATATTTTATAAATTTTATTCCTATTATTATTATATTTTTTTTCTCATTATTTTTGGAATTTTTTTCCCACTTTTTCATTGTAATAGCAACTGCAACTAAACGAAACTATACCTTATCACACTCCCACTATTGTAGCTGCAATTATTCAGCCGTTAGAGCAAGGTTCGTTTTCGGTTTGGTTCGGACCGATCCGAAATTTACGAAAGTTCGCCGGATCGAACCGAAACCAACTTTTCAAAAGTTCGCTCATCCCTACTTCTAATCAAAAGCTAAAATACAATCGAGGTTTCTTAGATTTATAGCTGAAATTGATATAAAAAGGTGACATAAAATAATAAAGAATTGACTGTAACTTTAGTACATTGTGAATATTTAACTGTGAGACATATAAATGTCATATAGCAGCCTTAAAAGTCTTATTTTCCATTTGTAAGATAGATTGAATAAATGAAAGATGATAAAAGGTTCTATGTTAAAATGCTAGTCATTTCTATAGAGAAAAAAAATCACACAAATAAAAAAAAAATCTATAAGAATATAAAAGCCTCAGGATTTTATCCATGAATGGCAAATGTATATAATGTAAAGACTCATGTCCCTAACAACTATCAATGCATTTCTACTGCTGAGCGCATTGTTAATTTAGAAAGCAGTATCCAGTGAAATAAAATTGATTTTGGGCTTAATGTCTTATTGCTCCGCTGTTCTATTTATTGCCCTATAAACAGCTTTTAGACCTTAGGCTGTTTAATCAGAAAGTTTCCAGAAACTTTTTTACGCTTGATATAAATACTTTTTTTCTAAGGCTCTACAGATTCAATATCACTAAGATGGCTGTCTTTTGACCATGAGCATGTGATGGTTATTTCCTACTTAGGAGTTGCCCGGTTTAGAGAAGTAATTTTCATCCACCCCATTAGGAATTTCCCTTATTTATTACCGTTACAGCCATTTTAAAGAAGCAGCTGACCTAGGACAGACCATTTCCCTCTGACACATTAAACACATAGGGGACATTTACTAAAGAGTCTAATTTGTGTGACTCTTCTAATGGGGATTGGTGTATATTTTTTGCAATATCTTAAGTAAATAAAAAGTCGCAAAAAAAGTCACAAAAATTGTGTAAAAATATTCACCTAGTACTGACCAGACGTAGGGCTGCACCTGTTTGTGCGACTTTTTAAAAAGTCGAAAATTACAAATTTTGCGCTAATCCCAGATCATGCTAACTTTTGGGTGAATACTCAAAACAGACAAATTAAAAAAAAAGTTGCATCTAAAATATATTAACCCATCGAATACTGGTTCATTGATTAAACTTAGACCAAAAATTGTGAAAATCCAATTATTCACCTAAAAATAGGCGCAAAGCCCTTCATAAATTCCCCCTATAGATTTTCTGAGGAGGAGATGGTTTGGAACCCGAACATAAAAAAAATGATCGTGATCGGTTTGTATTCGCTGAATATTCATGAGCAAATAATAAACATACAGTAGAAGCCTATGTTTCGGTCTATGCACATGCGTACAGATTATCAGGTGCAAAGCATAAATTACATAGTTGCGTATGTTTTGTAACGTAACATGTAATCTCTGCATAAACTCTTTTTTTTTTTTACACACAAATTAAGTTTGTACAAAAATTTAAACAAGTTAGTCTAGGTTCACATCTGCGTTTTTATACATTGTTTTACACCCTCATAGGGGAAGAACAATGAGAGCCCAGTGGTGCTGTATCCACCATCAGTGACCCCATCAGGTTTCCATCAGGAGGTCAGGGGTTTCAGCTCAGCACGCTGCGTTATTTTGTCCTAAAGGAGGCAAGTGTGCACAGGGCCGGTTTAGCTCATCAAACTTTGCTGAACTTCAGGAAAATGTTTGGTTTTGCTCTTAGACCTGTCATTGCTTACTTACAGGTGGATACATACCATATAAACGTTAAAGGTTATTGTGTAACATGACCACAATAAATTCTATCCCTGCACTATAGCCAATAGTTTTATATATCAAGGTTGGTTAGTCTTGGCACTATCCGGAGCATCTGGCTGTTCATTACAATACAATAGACAGTGATAATAGCCTACAGTATATATTTTACCATTGAGTAGTTGGAGGAATATACATGGCAATGATCTTTATATAGCTATTTAATAAACATAATTTTTTAAGAGAGCTCCCCTTTAACTTACCTTGCTATCTATCCATGTTGATCAATCGATTATTATTACAATTCTAATCCATTTATTAGAGCTTGCTATTTTAACAAGCCCTGGACCTATGTGACAATGGTAAGTAATAAAAGTCAAGGGTCAAGAAACTTAAATTTTTTTTAGAATTCATACAGAAGAATATATACTTCTAGGTATGAAATAAACTTTACATGGTGACATCAAAATACTTCTTTATGTACTTAGATAAAATACAATCCTTTCAAAGTATATCTTACTAAAAATGAAGTGCAGTGGTACACTGGTAAACTCTTATACAGTTTGAGGCTATGTTCACACTACGTAAATCTACGGCTGTAGTTCTCGCCGCAGAACTACAGCCGTAGATTTGCGGGGTGGAACATAGCATTATTTGCTATGGGATTCCGGCCGGAGTGTACACACATCGTATATGCTCTGGCCGGATCCCATGCGATGCCACAAACGACTGACAGGTCCATTATTTGCGGACGGAATTCAATGAATTCCACCCGCAGAAGGACCTGTCAGTTCAAACAGTGAAGCAAACGGCTCCGGCCGCTTGCTTCACTGTGTGCTATGGGAAGCTCTGATGCAGGTGCGCGCTGATGCGCCCGCATCAGAGCTCCACGGAGGAAAGATCATCCGGCATACTTAAGTACCGGCCGTGATGATCTGGGCTGAGACCGGCTGTTCCGTGACCCGGCCGGAGTCACGGAATGGCCGGTCTCAACCGTAGTGTGAACATAGCCCCAGGCTGGGTTCACACTACGTATATTTCAGTCAGTATTGTGGTCCTCATATTACAACCAAAACCAGGAGTGGATTAAAAACACAGAAAGGATCTGTTCACACAATGTTAAAATTGAGTGGATGGCCGCCATATAACAGTAAATAACTGCCATTATTTCAATATAACAGCCGTTGTTTTAAAATACCAGCAAATATTTGCCATTAAATGGCGGCCATCCACTCAATTTCAACATTGTGTGAACAGATCCTTTCTGTGTTTTTAATCCACTCCTGGTTTTGGTTGCAATATGAGGACCACAATACTGACTGAAATATACGTAGTGTGAACCCAGCCTAAGAGTAGTTTGGTCAAAATTGTAACTTGGCTTATTAGTATTGCTTTGGTTTAAGAGCTCCCGGTACTGGGTCAGAGGGGCATGGTCTGCGAAGTGTGGTCTACAGCCCTGTACTCTGATCCAGGAAGTTTTCCTCACCTTACAAATCATAACAGATCCACTTCAGGCTGGGGCTTGCATCAGGGGACAGGACGGTGGAGGTAATATCTCCACAGCTGTAACCCCAAGCCAGAGAGTACTATATGTATTTGTCCACATCTGCCCTGCTCATTCCTTCATGCGCTCTGCAGTCTCTATCAGCTCTTGTGTGCCCCATACTCTACATTCCTGCTATAATTTGCCTGTACTTACACTTGCACTTTACTGTATATAAAGTTTCTGTCACTGTCCTCTGTTATTGTGAGGTAGGGTACTGGAAAGACACGTGACAAGTAAAGCACTAGACTGGCACCCACCCCAGCTGTCCCTACCTACTTGCCACAAACAGTACTAAAGGTTACTGCTGACAACTGGTTGACAATCCTTACACTGAATAAGTGCAACACAAAACAAGAGTAGACAAACAAACACAATAGAGAATGGTCAGGAAACGAGGTTAGAAACACACGGGCAACGAAGGCACAAAATCAGAATCCAGGAGGCAAAGTCGGGGTACGAAATTCAAAATGTCAGAATCACAACAAACAGTCAGCTCCTTGTGCCTTGATCTAGCGTTGCCCTATGACAGGCACTGGACTAAGACCAGGGGCTGGAATATATAGGAAAGAGAAACCTAGTTGCTGACAGCTAACTGATTAGGTCAGCTGTCAGTCACCATCAAGGGTACACCTGATACCGATTGACCAGGGGTGGTGAGGCCCCGGCCGCAGCTACACACAAAAGAAAAGATAAACACAGCAGGCTGGTTACCGGTGACGCGATCGATGGGCTCTTGGCATCCAGTTCCGCTCAACAGCAGAACGTGGTGATGTCCGAGCACGGCCCAATAAGCAGACATGCAGGGCGGCTGCTAGGGACGCCGTCAGCGTGCCCCTAGCAACCGATTCTGCCGGTTGTGAAGGACGCCATCGGTGTTACTTCCAGCCGAGCTGCGCACCTCGGCAGAGGCAGGAACCGGGCGCGCGGCTCGGCTCCTGACAGTTATTCTCACTTCCTGATTGGTCCATGCTGAACACATTCCCCTTCCCTCTTGCGATCATGCGACCACACAGATCTCTGACAGCAGCCCTGCTTCTCTATTCTAGCTTGTTATACTACACTGCTGCATTATGGGGAACTGCAGTTCCATATTGTATCTACAGACTGCTTGCGTTTTTTTTTTTTTTTTTTCTTCAGCTTTATGCACTTGCTATACATTAAACTCCACATGCTGATTTCTATACTGTACAGTAACTTATTATGTGACATATTCAGCTGTTTCTAAATGTTTGCTTCAATTGTTTTACATGTTATTTAGAATTTTAAAAAAATCATTATTTTTGGGATGTGGAAACAATTGTCTGCATTTCAATAATTTCTTATGGGAAAATTTGCTTTGGTTTTACGAAAGATTTTGGCACAGTGCCGTAACGAATTATGCTCATAATCCAAGGCACCACTGTACTTGTGCGAAGTGTAAAATGTATTTGAACATGTCTGAGACATAACTGCATGTACTGTAAAACAGAAGAAGCAATCCCCAGCATGGATCAATGTATCAGAATCTCTCTGTTTTACTTGTGTAAACAGCATGCATCCTTTTTTTAATACTGTGTTTAACTTCAGATACCCGGAAGTTACTGCAAGAGAGCTAAGCAAAAGGTTAGGTTCCAACATAAAGGAGGTCCGTTTATATTAAAAAAAAAAAAAAAAAAAAAAAAACCTTTCTAAACATTAATATATTATTTCTAGAAGTAACTGATGGTGGTTCAGGCCAGTGATTGGCAGAGCAGCCTGTCAGCTCAGAGAAGCAGCAGTGCACGGTGTCGGGAAGCAAGCAGAGGGCATAAGAAGACCAGAAGAGTGGATAGGTAATGTATTAACAGTATAGGCAAAGGGCTGTGTGGACATAGCTAACAATGTTCGTGCAGCCATTGCAATTGATTATCGAGCCATGTAATAGTCTCAATAAACAGGCATTGCCATTGGCCCGTCTAATAGGTTCCTATACCGTTGTTCACCTTTGGCTTTGTGTTACAACTTTCTATTATACAGTAAATAATATGTATATGCTAAAACCAGAGGCCCCCTTAAGTTTTAGTCGAACATTTGATCTGTCAGCTGCCGACGATAGTTTTTGTGTTAACACTTGTTATTTTTAAGTATTCTTTCCTACCATGACAACTTATAACTACAGAGCTGTTTGTTTTCTTTTACACCTGTCCAAATATTATATAAACTTCCTTTTTCTCTTTTTGCTACATTGATTATATTCTAGTTCATTTTTTCCCTTTAAAGTAAACTACATAAAAATCTGTTTATCGACTTGTTTTCTCACTGTCTTATGTTTCTGTCATTGATATTCTGTAAGTATGGAAATCTCAGTTTACAGCAAAGCTGTTCTAGGTGTTTTCTGGCACATCACATATTGTGATACCACTGTGTGTGATCAATAAATTAAAGATTGTTAAAACACTATAGGACTGGTTTCTGAAATCCAGATATAATGGTAAGAAGCTGTAATTGGTTTCTAGAGATGAGCGAACCGGGTTCGGGTTTGAGTCGATCCAAACTCGAACATTCGGTATTTGATTAGCTGGGGCTGCTGAACTTGGATAAAGCTCTAAGGTTGTCTGGAAAACATGGATACAGCCAATGACTATATCCATGATTTCCACATAGCCTTAGGGCTTTATCCAGGTTCAGCAGCCACCGCTCATCAAATGCCGAAAGTTCGGGTTCGGATCGACTCGAGCATGCTCGAGGTTCGCTCATCTCTATTAGTTTCACCTTTCTCTTCAGTGACTACTGCAGGAGACATGAATCATTGCCGTCATTCAAGTTTCAACCGTGTAAAGTGTGGACCAGATATGTAGTGTCACACTGCATGAATTTTAAGCACCTTATAATTGTCAGATATATCAGCTCCCAAGATACTACTTTTGTTCTGATTGCATTATGCATTACTAGTGTTGAGCTAGCACTTAAATGTTCGAGTACTCAACTCAAGTAACAAGCCCTATTGAAATCAATGAGAAACTTGAGCATTTAACCAGGTGCCCCCTCCTCAGCAGAGCAAAGTGTGCCTAGTTTACCTAATACATTTGTTTGTTCTAATTTTAATATATTCTGTCCCTTGAAAATAGGTTTATAAAATACATTACAAAATATATACATATATAAAAAAATGAAATTACCTTTACCAGAGTTCTAATGTGTCTTGCAGAAACCTGTAATTTTTTGTTGTTGTTCTAATTGTTGTATATTTCATATGAAGGAGAAGTCCAGTAAAAAATAAATAAATAAAATCACAGACAACCAGGGGTGTGAGGGAACATATGGATAAAAGTATACTTACCCATCCCCATGCCCCCGTAGCTCTTCCTTAATTATTTCTGACAATTGCCTGCCTCCTACAGCTCTTCCTGCTAAAAAGTCATGTACCCAGCTGATGGATTGCTTACTTAGCCAATCAGCAACTGGGGTAGGACATTGTAGGAGATCACCACCATGAATGGCACAGAGAGTCCAGCAGAGGAGTGGGCAGAACCAGTACATGTTACAGGTACAGGTCAAATTAAAAAAAAAAAAAAAACTATTTTCCAAGTTAACCCCATGGCATCTGGTTACTATCTTGCCTACACTACTTCCTCTACTTGCACTGCCTACATCACTCTGAACCACTCCCTACATCTCCAGGTAGTTTTTTTTGCTGACAATTCCAGTCTGGCCACATCTAATTCTACTGCAAAGTGATATTCTGACTGGGTTTTTAGTCATATTGGCTATAGTGCAGATACACCAGGGTCTATAGACATAGATCCTGAGGGGGGGGGGGGCTCATTCATATGTCCTTCTAGAGCACAAAAAGATGGATTTAGTTTTTTATATGCTCAAATTACAGACAAAGGGTCAAAAGTTTTGAACTGTTTCTTGCCTATATAGCCAATGTTAGTCAAAGATGGAGACAGTCTAGGACTCCACGGCAACACTTGTGAGTTGTGATAAGACCGCTACATTACATCTCAACCTTATTGTTTTCTTATAGAATAAATCATTATATTTATTGTAATAGCTGCAAGATCTCTTTGCTGCTTTTGCTCTTTGTTAGCAATGCAGTGTTCCCAAAAGCTCTAACCCAAAGTTCACCTTCAGTTAGCCTTAACCTAAACATTTTTTTTTTTTAGATTGATGTTTTTTTGGCATCTTTAAATTCCATCTTTGTGAAGATAACCATGCAACTGTTTACCTTCTTGCTTCATTGAGGGACAAGCAGGTCCCAAGCCTCATATTCATTAGCTGAGCGGCACATAAATTTGCATTTTAATTTTTTAAAATTACGTTCAGTTAATTGTAATATTTCTGTGATATTAGCCACACAGTACAGCTGTGTGCATGCTCAATTTTAAGCCAAATAATTGAAATGAAAGTGGATGATTATCATGATATGCCAGAATATTGTCAAACCTCAATTATTCTAACAACATAAAGGGAAGGGAAAAAAAGTAAAAAAATAAACTTTGGTCTACATATATAATAACTATTTGGAACCAATCACAGCTCGGTTTTATAATAACTTTTATAGGGAGTGGGGGTTGCCCACATACAATGATCGAGATATGCACAGCCCCCGGAACATCTCGGAAGACATACTGGAATCAGCCTTCAGCCATCTTTAACTTCTCGGAAAACCCCTTTAAGGACTTTTTTCTTACATTATGTGTGATAAAAATTGAATCTAGGATCCAGGATTTAATCTGGTGCTAAACGGAAGGACAAGTTTGTGCAAAACAATAAATACATTGTAGGCTGGGAGGTGCTGGAAATCGTAAAGAATCAATACTTACCTGTCCCTGTGCCCCCACCGCACCGTGTCACTATTTACCCAACCGCCACGGGGCTTTAGTTTCTCTTTGGTTCTGCTGTCGTCACAACCTCGCGGGAAGGGCTTGCTCTATCAGTCAATGATTGCAGTGGTGGCCTACCCCAGTCAGAAAACATCTTTAGTGAACAGGCATTGGGGACTTCCTACAGCTGCTAAGAATATTATGCAATGGAGAATGTGCAAGTACTAAAGGAGTACTTTCCCAAAAAACATTAGTTTTGCATGTTCTATTTATCAATTCTACTGTACATCAGTGAACTAAAAGAGAAAAAAATGATTACAATCAGAATTGTCCACTCTTTCCTAAAGTGTATCTGTCCCTCCTTCTCTCCCCCTCAGCAGCTCTCACCTTTAAGACTTTCTTCTGGCTATGTTCACACAATGGGCGGAGATTTATCAAACTGGTGTAAAGTAGAATTGTCTTAGTAGCCCCTAGAAAAAAAAACAGATTCCAGTTTTCATTACTCACAAATTCTTTGAAAATTGATGGAATCTGATTGGTTGTTAGGTGCAACTAAAACTATTCTACTTTAAACCAGTTTGATAAATCACCTCTTATGTCTTTTAATGCACTATTGAACGGCCGTTGTTTTGCAAAAATGTTTTGTGAATATAGCCTCTAGGTTACATAGTTACAGTTAATAAAAAGACACACGTCCATCAAGTTCAACCAAGGAGGGGATGGATACAGGGAAGGGGGAGGGATGATAAGTTCTATACATATGCATTTATATTATTTTGGTCTAAGAACTTGTCTAGGCCGGTTTTGAAGCCCTCTTGTTAGGAATGTGACTTTGCGCTCCTCGGTCTGTGCCAGGCGGCCGAGGAAGCGCTGAATTTTTGTCTGTGTTTGCATATGAATTGTGTCTGAACTGTGTTTTACTTCAGCCACACCTGCCTTGCCTGTGAGACTTCTGGCAGTGCAGGGGTTACTGCACTGCTAGGTCTGTTCAGCTGAGCTTGGTGCTGGGATCAGGGCTGCTCCAATCAGCTGCTGGACCTAAGGTCTTACCCTGGATAAAAAGCACTCAGATCCTCAGTTCCCCGCTGGCTATTAGTTGTCACTAGTCCCAGCTCCCCTACTCCTTTCCCAGCGTTCCCTGTCCTAATCCCCTTGCTATTGCTCTGCCCGTGTTCTGACCTCTTGCTTGACATTTGACTATCCGCTCTCCTTCTGATTTTGTACTGCGTTGTCTGTTTGGTTTTGACCCTGCTAGTTGACTATCCTCCATTGTGTTTTGTTTGTCTGTCTACGTTTTGTGTATTCACCTACGCAGTGTAGGGACCGACTCCGTGGTTGTCCGCGACCGTTTAGGGTCGACCGAGGCAAGTAGGCAGGTGACAGTGGGTGGGTTCAGATCTAGGGTCACTGTCTCTTGTCTTGTCTACGCCTGCCAGTCCTGACAGAATAGCCAGCCAAAAAAAAAAACAAAAAAAAATATATATATATATATTTTTTTTTTGCAGTCACCTTGCATCATGGACGCCACGGAGGCTCTGGTTAACCAGATGCAAGGTCTGAACACGCTGGTTCAGAACCTTGCTGAGCGCGTCCAGGAGCAAGAGACTGCACCACTACAGGTGACCATGACCACCCCTCTACCTCTGGAACCTCCTGTGCAGCTCCCTAAAAAGTTTAAGGGAGACAGGAGGAGTTTCCGAACATTTAGAGAGGGATGCAAGTTGTTTTTTCGTTTGCGCCCCTGCTCCTCTGGGGGCGAGGACCAAAGGGTGGGCATTATTATGTCCCTCTTGCAGGGTCCTCCTCAGGAGTGGGCTTTTTCATTGTCCCCTGGATCCATGGAGTTGACCTCCGTGAATCAATTTTTTGCTGCCCTAGGGCTATTATATGATGACCCAGACCAGGCGGCAGTAGCAGAGCATCAGCTTACTTCTCTGAGACAGGGTAAGAGACCTGTAGAAGAATATTGTGCTGAGTTCCGGCAGTGGTGTGTACCATCCGGCTGGAACGATCCAGCTCTGCGTTGCCAGTTGCGGATGGGGTTGTCGGATCAGCTTAAAGATCTATTGGTAGTGTACCCTACCCCTGATACTTTAGAGGGGACCATGACATTAGCCATACGGGTGGACAGACGACTCAGAGACAGACGCAGAGAGAAAGACACCCCTGAATCTTCTAAAACCCTGTCCTCTGCTGTTTCTACTCCTAAGTTAAGTCCTTCTGTTCCCCGATTGCAAGATGAACCCATGCAACTCGGGGTTGCGGATGCCAAGATTAGACGGGCTTACCGCCTACAACATAATCTCTGCTTGTACTGTGGAAAGGCCGGACACCGGGTGAGGGAATGTACCTCCAGACCAGAACCACCTCCGGAAAAACTCCAGCGCCTGAGTGACGATCGAGGGGGTCACTCAGGTGCCCAGGTACCTCTTGAAAAGAAAAACAAATTAATGTTGCCTATTTCTTTGTTTTTGGGAGACAAATCTGTTTCTGGTTATGCTCATGTGGATTCGGGGGCCTCGGCCAACTTCATTAACTCTGCATTCTGGTCAGCTCTGGGAATATGCCCGCTTCAGCTTAAATGTCCGTTGACTATTACTGGTGCTGATTTTACACCCCTGGCCCAGGGTAAAGTCAGGTACATTACTCCTTCTATGGAGGTGCAGGTTGGGTCAGTACACAAGGAGATTCTTGATTTTCTGGTCATAGATAACTTGTCTTCTGACATAATTTTGGGTTTGCCCTGGTTGGAACAACATAATCCTGTATTTGATTGGTCCACTAAGGAGTTGATTAAATGGGGTTCTAAGTGTTCTTCTCACTGTATTGCATTAAATGTCACAGACTGCTCTACTATGGAGGGAGAGATTCCTGAGTTTGTAGCTGACTTTGCCGATGTGTTTGATGAAAAATCTGTGGAAGTTCTGCCACCGCACCGTCCGTACGATTGTGCTATTGATTTGATTCCAGGGTCCAAATATCCTAAGGGGAGAATTTTTAATTTGTGCAGACCCGAGAGGGAGGCCATGCGAGAATACATCCAGGATAGTCTTCGCAAAGGTCATATTCGTCCCTCTTGCTCTCCATTAGGTGCTGGTTTCTTTTTGTGGGGAAGAAAGATGGTGGACTTAGACCCTGCATAGATTACCGTGAACTTAATAAGATCACCATTAAGAATCAGCACCCCCTTCCTCTTATTCCGGATCTGTTTAATCAGATTGTGGGTGCTCAGTGGTTCTCCAAGATTGATCTTCGTGGGGCCTACAATCTGATTCGAATAAGAGAAGGGGATGAATGGAAAACTGCCTTCAATACCCCTGAAGGGCATTTTGAATACCTAGTCATGCCCTTTGGGTTAAGTAACGCGCCGGCAGTTTTTCAGCACTTTGTAAATGATGTCTTTCGTAAATATCTTGGTCAGTTTCTGGTAGTATACCTGGACGACATCTTAATTTTTTCACCAGATTGGTCCTCTCATGTTTGTCACGTCCGTAAGGTATTGGAGTTACTCCGACAGAATCACCTCTACGCTAAATTGTCCAAGTGCCAGTTCGGGATCCAGAAAGTCTCTTTTCTTGGTTATATTATCACCCTTAACTCTTTTTGTATGGACCCCCTTAAAGTGACCGCTATTGAGAAATGGGAACGCCCAACTAACCTCAAGGCCCTGCAACGGTTTTTGGGGTTTGCCAATTACTATAGAAAATTTATTAAGGGGTTCTCTGTCATTGCTAAACCATTAACTGATTTGACCAGAAAAGGGGCAGATCTGGTGAACTGGAGCCCCGAAGCCGTACAGGCATTTGGACAGTTGAAGAGGTGTTTCTCTGAAGCTCCAATCCTTATTCAGCCTGATCCTGAGCAACCATTTATCATTGAGGTGGATGCTTCGGAGGTAGGGGTTGGAGCAGTTCTCTCACAGGGTCCTGTGACACTGACTAACTTAAGCCCTGTAGCCTACTTTTCAAGAAAATTCTCTAAAACAGAGTGTAATTATGATATCGGCAACAGAGAACTACTGGCCATTAAGTGGGCCTTTGATGAATGGAGACATTTTCTTGAAGGGGCTAAGCATAAGATTAAGGTTTTAACTGACCATAAGAACCTATTATACCTGGACAAGGCTAAACGCCTTACCCCCCGGCAAGCCAGGTGGGCATTATTCTTTACCCGGTTTAATTTTGAGATTAGCTTTCGTCCTGGTTCTAAAAATGTCCGAGCTGATGCCCTGTCTCGCAGCTTTGATGTCAGCAGTGCCCCCAGGGAAGAACCTGAGACTATTTTAACACCAGGAGTGGTCATTGCCACTCTCCAACCTGAACTTGCAGCTCAGGTGGTAAACTCACAGTCCCTAGCACCCAGGAATACTCCAGATGGGAAACTCTTTGTACCTCCTAATCTTAGACTCAGGGTTCTTGAAGAGACCCATTGTTCTGTATTAGCAGGTCACCCGGGCATTGCTGGCACAAAGTATTTGCTCTCACGTTGTTATTGGTGGCCTACTTGGGCCAGAGATGTTAAACTGTTTGTTGAGGCCTGTGAGGTCTGTGCCAGGTCCAAGGTCCCTCGCAGATTACCCGAAGGTCTTTTACATCCTCTACCTTTACCTGAGAGACCTTGGACTCACCTTTCAATGGACTTCATCACTGACTTGCCGCCATCAAAAGGTAAGACTGTCATCTGGGTTGTTGTTGATAGATTCTCCAAAATGTGCCATCTCATTCCCCTTAAGAAACTCCCTAATTCACGTGCTTTAGCATCTTTGTTTATCAATCATATTCTACGGCTACATGGGGTGCCAGAGAACATTGTATCTGATAGAGGGGTGCAGTTTGTGTCTAAGTTCTGGAGGGAGTTCTGTGGTCGATTGGGCACTTTATTATCATTTTCATCTGCCTTTCACCCTCAGAGCAATGGGCAAACTGAAAGAGTGAACCAGTCATTGGAACAATTTCTCAGATGCTTTGTTTCTGGTGCCCAGGACAAATGGAAGGAGTATTTGTCCTTGGCAGAATTTGCCCTCAATAATAGGGAAAATCAATCTATCAAAATGTCGCCGTTTTTCTGTAATTATGGTTTTCATCCAAGGTATTCATCTGCGCATGCTTCTGAATCTGTTAACCCGTCCGCTGAAAAGACCTATAGTAGACTGTGCACAGTCTGGGCTCGAGCTCTTGAGAGCTTGGTTAAAGCCCAAGAATCTTCTAAAAGACAAGCCAACAAAAGACGCATATCTGGCCCAGAGTATTGTGTGGGTGACAAAGTTTGGCTTTCCACCAAAAACTTGAAGCTTAGGGTTCCGTCCGGAAAGCTAGCACCTAAATATATTGGTCCATATGCCATTACTGAAATCATTAACCCTGTTTCTTTCAGGTTACAACTGCCAAGAACCATGCGCATTCATAATGTGTTTCACAAATCTTTATTAAAGATGTATGTTACTCCGGTGTTGCCATCTACTCCCCCTGCCCCTCTGATCGTTCAGGGGGATCTTGAGTTTGAAGTGGAAAAGATTCTGGACTCTCGTCGGGTGCAGAACTCTGTCCAATACCTCATCCATTGGAAGGGGTTCGGCCCAGAAGAGCGAACTTGGGTGGCGAGCAAAGATATTCATGCTCCTCGCCTCATACGCCAGTTCCATGCTCGCAATCCCTCTAAGCCGAGTCCTTTGAAAGAGGGTCCGGAGGCCCCTCATAAGAGGGGGGGTACTGTTAGGAATGTGACTTTGCGCTCCTCGGTCTGTGCCAGGCGGCCGAGGAAGCGCTGAACTTTTGTCTGTGTTTGCATATGAATTGTGTCTGAACTGTGTTTTACTTCAGCCACACCTGCCTTGCCTGTGAGACTTCTGGCAGTGCAGGGGTTACTGCACTGCTAGGTCTGTTCAGCTGAGCTTGGTGCTGGGATCAGGGCTGCTCCAATCAGCTGCTGGACCTAAGGTCTTACCCTGGATAAAAAGCACTCAGATCCTCAGTTCCCCGCTGGCTATTAGTTGTCACTAGTCCCAGCTCCCCTACTCCTTTCCCAGCGTTCCCTGTCCTAATCCCCTTGCTATTGCTCTGCCCGTGTTCTGACCTCTTGCTTGACATTTGACTATCCGCTCTCCTTCTGATTTTGTACTGCGTTGTCTGTTTGGTTTTGACCCTGCTAGTTGACTATCCTCCATTGTGTTTTGTTTGTCTGTCTACGTTTTGTGTATTCACCTACGCAGTGTAGGGACCGACTCCGTGGTTGTCCGCGACCGTTTAGGGTCGACCGAGGCAAGTAGGCAGGTGACAGTGGGTGGGTTCAGATCTAGGGTCACTGTCTCTTGTCTTGTCTACGCCTGCCAGTCCTGACACCTCTACTGTTTTTGCTGTGACCAGATCCTGTGGTAGACTGTTCCACAGATTCACAGTTTTCATTGTAAAGAAGGCTTGTCGCCTGCGGAGATTGAACCTTTTTTTCTCCAGACGGAGGCAGTGCCCCCTTGTCCTTTGAGGGGGTTTTGCCTGAAACATCTTTTCCCCATATTTCTTGTAGGGGCCATTTATATATTTAAATAAATTAATCATATCTCCCCTCTCTTCTCCAGACTAAACAAATGTAATTCTTTTAATCTCTCCTCATAATTAAGATGCTCCATTCCCCTTATTAGTTTAGTTGCCCGTCTTTGTACCCTCCACAGCTCTAGAACATCCTTTTTATGAATCGGTTTCCAAAACTGGACAGCATACTCCAGATGAGGCCGCACCAAAGCTTTATAAAGCGGTAATATTATATCCCTGTCCCGAGAGTCCATGCCTGTTTTAATCTGCTGGCCTTAGAAGCAGCTGACTGACATTGTGTGCTGTTCTGTAGTCTATTATCTACAAGTACACCCAGATCCCTCTCTATCAGTGACTCTCCCAGAGTAACTCCCCCGAGGACATATGATGCATGCGGGTTATTAGTACCCAGGTGCATAACTTTACATTTATCCACATTGAACCTCATTTGCCAAGTGGACACCCAAACACTCAGTGTGTCTAAGTCATCCTGTAACATCTGCACATTCTCCATATACTGTACTGCACTACAAAGCTTGGTGTCATCTGCAAAGATAGAAACATTGCTGTTAATTCCATTCTCAATATCATTAATAAACAAGTTAAACAGAAGGGGGCCCAGTACTGACCCTTGGGGTACACCACTTATTACCGGGGGACCGTTCGGAGTAGGAATCATTGACCACTCTCTGGGTACAATTATTAAGCCAGTTTTCAATCCAGTTACACATTAAACTTTCCAAACCGATAGACTTTAACTTACCTATCAGACGTTCATGAGGAACTGTGTCAAACGCTTAAGCAAAATCCAGGTACACGATATCCACAGCTGTGCCCCCATCCATGCTTCTACTCACCTCTTGGTAGAAACATATCAGGTTGGTTTGACAGCTTCTGTCCTTAGTAAAACCATGCTGGTTATCACTTATAATTAGGGATGAGCGAACTTTTAAAAAGTTCGGTTCGGTACGATCCCCCCGAACTTTCCTGAAGTTCGGGTTCTGACGAACTAAACCGAAAACGAACCTTGCAATAACGGCTGAATAATTGCAGCTACAATACTGGGAGTAGGATAGGGTATAGTTTCGTGTAGTTGCAGTTGCTAATATAATGAAAAAAGTGGAAAAAATCTAAGTGCAAAAATAGTGAAAAAAAAAAAAATAGCCGGCAAATCGGCAACAATGCCGACTCCTCAAATGGTTAATATATTTAATTAATAGAACATATTTTCGTTGTAATAAAGTCACTTTTGTTGTTCAATAATTTAATTAAAACGATTTAATCATTGTGCAATTAAATATACTGTTAAAATAAATATATATATAAATAAATATATATATATATATATTTTTTACTGTATATTTAATTGCACAAGTATAGATTCATTTAAATAAATTTATTGAACAACAAAATTAATGTTATTACAACGAAAATGTGTTTTATTAATTAAATATTAATTATTACAGGAAGCTCTATTAAGCCGTTAATTCATATTGCCGGTAAAAAGAGCTCACTGTAATAATTAATACTTTACTTTATTAAAACATCAAATGTTTCTTCTAATTATGCTATCACAACAGCATTATTAGAAGAAACATTTTAAATCATATGTGCGCTCAGCTGATCGGCTCAGCGCACATATAATGCTGCGGACCAGCGAAGAGGACACATGGGGGTGAGTATACAACTCTCCCCACCCCCTCCCCAGCACTGCACCCATCCCAGCAAGGAAGGGGGGTCACTTAACCCCTTCCTTGCTGGAATGGGTGCAGTCTGACATCAGTATGGCTCCCAAGGGGTTAAGGGGGATGCAATGCATCCTCCCTTGACCCTTTGGGGGCCAGTGTGTAAGCAGCGATCTGCTACTCCTTTTTTTTAAATAAATAAATAATTTAAAAAAAACCGAGTAGGGTTCCCCCTATTTTCATAACCAGCCGGGTTAAAAACCAAGCGACAGCAGCCTGGTAACACCAGGGTGGGAAGAGCCATTGGTTTAGGCCCTCCCCAGCCTAAATCTTACCAGCCTGCTGCCGCCCCAGTCAAGTAGCGCAAATTTTGACGCTCCGGGACCACTGGCACCCGGCTCTTCCCAGTACCCCTGGTGGCATTGGGTACTGGGGTAATAATGGGGGGTTAGTGTTAGCCATTTTATACCGGCTAACACTAGGCCCCGACTTAGTAATGGATTCCGTCTATTAGACGGCTTCCACTACTAAGTCTATAAAGTAAAGAAATAAAGAAAAGACACAAGTGAATTTTTTTTTTTATTCAAATAAAAACACCCACACACCCCTCATTGACCGTTTTATTTAAAAAAAAAAAAATCCAAACATCTGATGGTCATCTTCGTAGTCCATCGAATCCGACGTAATCCACAAGATACCGATATCGGAAAAACAAAAAGGGAGAAACACACAAAAAACACGCAAACAGGAGCACAACACCCATCACTGTGAGCTGTGTTGTGCACCTTATAGTATGCAGCATCTTTACAGATTGCTGCTTGCAGTCTGGCCCCCAAGGGGTTAAGGGAGGATGCATTGCATTAACCCCTTGGGGGCCAGACTGATGTCAGACTGCACCCATCCCAGCAAGGAAGGGGTTAAGTGACCCCCCTTCCTTGCTGGGATGGGTGCAGTGCTGGGGAGGGGGTGGGGAGAGCTGTATGCTCACCCCCATGTGTCCTCTTCGCTGGTCCACAGCACAATGAAGTCACTGTGCTGCGGACCCGCTAATTATCAGCTTATCAGCTGAGTGCACATATGATTCAAAATGTTTCTTCTAATAATGCTATTGTGATAATATAATTAGAAGAAACATTTGATGTTTTAATTAACCCCTTGCCGCATATGGACGTATCAGCACGTCCAAATCTGCATACAGTTCCTGCAGATGGACGTGCCGGTATGTCCACGGGATGACAGGGGCGCAGGAGCTGCACTCCTGTCATCCCCGGCGGGGCCCGGCTGTCAGTGATAGCCGGGCACCGGCCGCAACTGCCGAGATCCGCGCCGAGCCCGGATCCCGGCAGTTAACCCCTTAGTGACCGCCGATACGGCGGTCACTAATGGGCCGGCGCTGCAGTGCTTTTTATCTCCCCCCACCGTGAATCCACGGTGGGGGGAGATGAAATAAGTGAATTTGAGGGGTTCTTTGAATTCTTTGAGTTCTTTGAGTTCTTTGAATTTGAGGGGTTCTTTGAGGGGTGCACTTTCCAAAATGGGGTGACTTATGGCGAGATTTTACTCCGCTGGCACTACAGGGGCTCTGCAAACGCACCTGGCGCTCAGAAACTTCTACAGCAAAATCTGCATTGAAAAAGCTAATTGGCGCTCCTTCCCTTCTGAGCCTCGCTGTGTGCCCATACAGTGGTTTATACCCACATATGATGTACCATTCTACTCAGGAGAACCTGCGTTATAAATTTTGTGGTAAATTTTTTCTCTTGTTTCTCGTAAAATTGAGAAATTTCAAACTAAACGAACATATTATTGGAAAAATTTGAGTTTTTCATTTTTACTGTCTACTTTTGAATACTTTCCTCTAATACCTATGGGGTCAAAATGGTCATTACACCCCAAGATAAATTCTCTGAGGGGTGCACTTTCCAAAATGGGGTGACTTATTGGGAGATTTTACTCTGCTGGCACTACAGGGGCTCTGCAAACGCACCTGGCGCTCAGAAACTTCTTTAGCAAAATCTGCATTGAAAAGGCTAATTGGCGCTCCCTTCCTTCTGAGCCCCGCTGTGTGCCCATGCAGTGGTTTATGCCCACATATGGGGTACCGTTGTACTCATGAGAACCTGCGTTACAAATTTTGGGGTGTTTTTTCTATCATGTTCCTTTTTAAAATGAGAAACTTTAATCTAAATGTACATATTATTGGAAAAATTTAATTTTCCATTTTTTTACGGCCTAATGGTGAATACTTTGCTCCAGCCCCTGTAGGGTTAAAATGCTCATTATACCCCTAGATTAATTCTTTAAGGTGTGTAGTTTCCAAAATGGGGTCACTTATGGGGGTTTCCAGTATACAAGCCTCCTAAATCAACTTAAAAAAAGAACTGGTCCCTAAAAAAATCAGTTTTGGAAACTTTCATGAAAATGTGGTAATTTGCTGATAAATTTCTAAGCCCCGTAACACCCTAAAAAAGTAAAATATGTTTATGAAATGAGGCCAGAATAAAGAGGACATATTGGTAATGTGACTTAGTAACTAATTTATGTGCTACGACTTTCTTCTTGTAGAAGCAGAGAATTTCAAAGTTCATAAAATGCTAATTTTTTAAATTGTTCATGATATTTTGATGTTTTTCACAAAAAACACACAAAGGAGTGACCAAATTTTGCCACTAATATAAAGTGCCATATGTGACGAAAAAACAATCTCAGAATCGCTAGCATACGTTAAAGCATCACTGAGCTATGAGCGCATAAAGTGAGACAGGTCAGATTTTGAAAAATGAGCCTGGTCTTTAAGGCCCAAATAGGCTTAGTCTTGAAGGGGTTAAAGTAAAGTATTATTACAGTGAGCTCTTTTTACCGGCAATATGAATTAATGGCATAACCCCTTAACGACATCGGGCGTACGTATACGCCCCCGCAGGGTGGGCTTTAACGCAAACGGGCGTATACGTACGCCCGATGTTTCCCCGATCGCTGTGTGTTCACACACAGCGGTCGGGGAAGATGGCCTGCTATAATGTATAGCAGGCCATCTCTGCTCGTCGGCACGGGGGGGTGATTAACCCCTCCCGTGCCGACGATCGCTGCTATATGCTGATCAATACAGATTAGCATATAGCAGCTGAAAACAGCTTTCTGGGTCATCGGTGACCCGGTGGCCCGGAAAGCAATGGCGATTGGTGCTGTCTGAGATAGCACCAATCGCCGTTAGTGTCCCCAACAAAGATGGCGCCGATGCCACCCCCACGATCGCCGTGATAGGCCGGCCAGTACCGGCCGGCCCGTCACGGCGATCGTACTGTAAAAAACAGTGTTGCCGAGTTCTGCACCCCTCAGCTAGGTAGCTGAGAGGTGCAGAACAGGTATGTGTGGTGCAGGTGTACCATACTCACCTGATCTGGCCGTCAGGAGCAAAGATCTTCAGTCCGCGCCGGCCTCGCGTCTTCCTCGCGTCGCTTCCGGGTTTGTTCGTCCAGCGTCGGAAATCTTCGGAAACACTCGGGTCTTCGTGTTCGGCGGGCCTCGGTAATCTCCGGCAATCTTCTCTCTACTGCCCCCTAGCGGCTGATCAGTGAATATCATTCACTGATCAGTTGCTTTGGGTTAAAAAGATATATTTTTTTTTTTTCCCAATTTTTTTTTTTTTTACTTTTTTTGCGCCCTAACGCCGCTGAGTACTGATCAGCATCGCACGTAAGTGCGCCACTGATCAGCAACTCCTCCTTTTTGGCGTAGGAGCGTTTTTCCCCCCTATATTCTACCGCCACCGTCTGCTGATAAGTGCCGCACATAAGTGTGGCATTTATCAGCAGCTCCTTTCTTGGCGTAGGGATATTATTTTCTTACTGTCAAAAAAACTTAAAAAACACTACATTACACTATACTACATGAAATAAAGTTTTACAATAAACATTTACATACCCCATATACTAGTCCCCGTATAAAGATGGCCCCCAGGGTGTTTTCGGCGTCGGACGCATATGCTATTATTGCCTCCAACACCGAAACACCCAGAGAGAATGAATGGGGGGATCCTTCTTTCCTCCATTCATCCTCATCATCATCATCATCATCCAGTGACGTGTCTGGGGGTAGCGTAGCGTACGCTGCCCCCAGACACGTCTTTTCTGCCAGTACCGTCCCAATAAGAGATCACGGTATGGCGTGAAATTCTACAAACTCTGTGAGAGTACCTCAGGGTACTCTTACAGATTTAGGGTAGGTGCATACTGCGGAATGGCGAAGGATAACCCTTTGTGCATTCCGCAGCTGGCACCCGCCGGTGGACTGATGCAGGCGTGCGTCTCCGCCCGTGTCATAGACTCCATCCTATGCACGGGCGGATTCCGTTGTCCGTCCAAAGAATGAACAAGTTCATTCTTTGGACAGAGGGCAGAATCCGCCTGTGCATAGAATGGAGTGTGACACGAGCGGAGACGCACGCCTGCATCAGTCCGCCGGCGGGTGCCAGCTGCGGAATGCACAAAGGGTTATCTTTCGCCATTCCGCAGTGTACATGTACCATTACAGTGTATGAAGGAAGAGACACCCGAATCCAGCCCCAGATGCACCCAGATGAACCCACTCCCCCCCTCCCGTCCTCAGAGTTAGTGGGGAGATCGTCCGGGAACTGATCTTCCCACTGCTGGATAAAGGTTACCACCTGTACGGGGATAACTTTTATACCAGCACCCCCTCCTCTGGTCTCTCGCTGCCCGAGCTACTGTAGCTTGCGGCACAATCCGAAAATATCAGAAGTAGTAATAAAGCCATAATATTTAGCAGCCATGTAGCGGACCCAGCACTTCTGGATATGAAGGACCCCGTACCGCACCAGGACAACATTTTCCAGGTGACGTCCCCCACACTGGAAAACAGGAGACCCCAGAAAAAGTGCAGACTGTGGCGTAACAGGGGGATCAGGAAGGACACCATTTTCCTGTGTGACACCTGTCCAGATCACACCGGCCTCTGCATACTGGATCACTTCAAGGCGTACCACACGTCATTGGAGTTCTACATTATCTAAATTCTGTCCCTTATTCCTATTTCAGGGGTCACGTTGATCCAGGGATTATTCTGATCGCCATTATGGAGTCGGGAAGGAATTTTTCCCCTATGATGAGGCTACTGTCGTGTGCCTCACTAGGGTTTTTTGCCTTCCTCTGGATCAACACAGGTTGAATTTGATGGACACCTGTCCTTTTCAACCTTATAAACTAATAATTGGCCTAATACCCCCAAATAAATTAGAATTGTCCCTTTTCCCCAGCTAAGTAGGTATGGCCACCATTCCCATTAGAGGATGCCATGATGCAATTACAGAGCCTCTGTGCTGCCGGAACAGAAGAAAACCCCCACAAGTGACCCCATTCTGGAAACTACACCCCATAAGGAATCTAACAATGGGGGCAGCGGGGATATGGCCCCCTGGTGATGGCCACATTTGGGACGTGAAAATAAAAAATATATATTTTTTATTTTCACGGCACATGTTCTACATATGTGTATATCACCAGTGGGGTCCATATGCTCACTGCACCCCTCGATAGATTCCTTATGGGGAGTAGTTTCCATAATGGGGTCACTTGTGGGGGGTTTCTACTGTCCTGGCAGCACAGGAGCTTTGTAAATGCGACATGGCCTCCATCCTCCATTCCAGCCTCTAAATGGCGCTCTGTCCCTTTGGTGGCTTGCCCTGTGCCAATATGGCACATTATGTCCACATGTGGGGTATTTTCTTACTCAGGGGAAGCTACCCTACACGTTTTGTGTTCACTTTCTTTTTTAACCCCTTGTGGAAAAGGAAAAAATCAAGGCTAGACCAACATTTAGTGTAAAAAATGTTTAATTTTTACACTAAATCATTGATCTTGTCTTGATTTTTTCATTTTCACAAGGGGTTAAAAGATAAAAAAAAACACTAAATGTGTAGCGCAATTTCCCCTGAGTATGGAAATACCCGACATGTGGACATAAAGTGCCATGTGGGTGCAGGGTAAGCCTCCAAAGGGAAGGAGCGCCATTTGGTTTTTGAAGGCTGGATTTGGCTGGAATGGATTCCGAGGGCCTTGTTGCATTTAAAAGGCCCCTGTGTTGCCAAGACAGTTGAACCCCCCACAAGTGACCCCATTATGGAAACTACACCCCTTAGGGAATGTAAAAAGGGGTGTAGTGAGCATATGGACCCCACTGTTGACGGGCACAAATGTGGAACAATATGGCGTGAAAATTAAATATTAAATTTTTTACACTATAATGTTGGTTTAGCCTTAAATTTTTCATTTTCACAAGAGGTTAAAAGAGAAAAAAACACACAAAATGTGTAGAGCAATTCTCCCTGAGTCCGTAAATACCCCAAATGTGGACATAAAGCGCCATGTGGGTGCAGGGCAAGCCTCCGAAGGGAAGGAGCGCCATTTGGATTTTGGAGGCTGGATTTGGCCAGAATGGATGATGAACGCCATGTCGCATTTACAGAGCCCTCGTGCTGCCAAAACACTGGAAACCCCCCACAAGTGACCCTATTCTGGAAACTATACCCCTCAAGTAATCTATCAAGGGGTGCAGTGAGGATATGGACCCCTTGATGACGGCCACATTTGTGCCGAGAAAGTGAAAAAATGAAAATTTTCCCTTTTATGTCACATTGTTCCACATTTGTGCCCGTCACCAGTGGGGTCCATATGCTCACTGCACCCCTTGTTAGATTCCTTGAGGGGTGTAGTTTCCAAAATGGGGTCACTTGTGGGGGGTTTCCAGTGTCTTGGCAGCACGAGGGGTCTGTAAACGCGACATGACCCTTGAAATCCATTCCAGTAAAATCCAGCTTGCAAAGGCCAATTGGCACTCCTTCCCTTTGGAGGCTCGTCCTGCACCCGCTTGGCACTGTATGTCCACATGTGGGGTATTTCTGTACTCGGGAGAAACTGCGCTACACGTTTGGTGTGTTTTTTTCTTTTATCCCCTTGTAAAAACGAAAAATGAAGGCTAGAACAACATTTTAGTGTAAAAAATAGAATTTTTCCTTTTTTACACCACATTGTTCTAAAAATCTGTGAAGCACCTGTGGGGTCCAAATGCTCACCGCACCCCTTGTTACATTCCTTGAGGGGTCTAGTTTTCTAAATGGTGTCCCTTTAGGGGTGTTTTTAATGTTTTTGGCACCCCAGGGCCTCTGCCAACCTGAAGTGGTACGGTCAAAAATAACCAAATATAACGGAGGCGTTGAAATTCACTGGGCGCTCCTTTATATCTGAGGCTTGTGGTTGCGTCAAATAGCGCAATAGGGCCACATATGGGGTATTTCTATAAACTGCAGAAACGGGGCAATCAATATTGGGGTGCATTTCTCTGCTAATAGGTTTATCATTATGAAAGATATTGGATTACAATAAAATCTCTGCACAGAAAATAAAAATTTTCTAATTTCTTACACACTTAGCTTTTATTTCTGTGACTCCCCTAAAGGGTTAAAACACTTTCTGGATGTGCTTTTGCAGAGTTTGGGGGGGTGCAGTTTCTGAAATGGGGTGCTTTGTGGGGCTTTCTAACATACAGGCCCCTCAAATACACTTTTAGGCTGGGTTCACACTATGTATATTTCAGTCAGTATTGTGGTCCTCATATTGCAACCAAAACCAGGAGTGGATTGAAAACACAGAAAGGATCTGTTCACACAATGTTGAAATTGAGTGGATGGCCGCCATTTAATGGCAAATATTTGCTGTTATTTTAAAACAACGGCTGTTGTATTGAAATAATGGCAGTTATTTACTGTTAGGCCCCGTTCCCACTGAGCAAAGGTAGCGGAATTCCGCGACGGAATTGTCTGCCGCGGAATGCCGTTAGCCTCCCGCTCATAATGGGAGTCTATGGGAGGTGCGCGCTCCTGCTCTGTACGCGCTGAAGAATGAACATGTTCATTCTTCAGCGCAGACAGGGCAGGAGCACGCGCCTCCCATAGACTCCCATTATGAGCGGGAGGCTAACGGCATTCCGCTACCTTTGCTCAGTGGGAACGGGGCCTTATATGGCGGCCATCCACTCAATTTTAACATTGTATGAACAGATCCTTTCTGTGTTTTTAATCCACTCCTGGTTTTGGTTGCAATATGAGGACCACAATACTGACTGAAATATACGTAGTGTGAACCCAGCCTAATAAACCTGAACAGGTCCCTGAAAATATCTGATTTTGAAATTTTACAGAAAATTTGGAAAATTGCTGCTAATGTTTTAAGCTTTCTATTGTCTAAAAAAAAATGAAATATAGTTTAATAAATGCAGCCACCATGAAGTAGACATGTTGCTAATGCTATTTAATATATAATTTATGTGGCATAACCATTTTCTGTATAAGCAGGAAGGTTTCAAAGTTGGAAAAATGCATTTTTTCAAAATTTTTCACGTTATTTTGGTGTTTTTCATAAAGATTCGTTATGAGTATCGACTCCATTTTACTAGAAATGTGAAGTACAATATGTCACGAGAAAACAATCTCAGAATCAGCCAGATAGGTAAAAGCATCCCGAAGTTATTAATGACTAAAAGTGACACAGGTCATATTCATAAAATTTGTCTCTGTCCTTAAGGCCATTTCAGGCTCTGTCCTTAAGGGGTTAATAGAGCTTCCTGTAATAGTTAATATTTAATTAATAAAACACATTTTTGTTGTAATAAAATAAATTTTGTTGTTCAATAATTTAATTTAAACAAATCCATACTTGTGCAATTAAATATACTGTAAAATAAATAAATAAATATATATATATATATATATATATATATACACATTTATTTATATATATATTTATTTTAACAGTATATTTAATTGCACAATGATGGAATCGTTTTAATTAAATTATTGAACAATGAAAGTGACTTTATTACAACGAAAATATGTTCTATTAATTTAATATATTAACCATTAGAGGCATCGGCATTATTGCAGAGGATCGCTAACCCCGTAATGCCGAATCCTCTAATACTGTTTCCCTGCTTTCCTAGATGCATTTCAGAGATGTTTGCATCACTTTTTAAAGATGTCTTTGATTTTATTTGTTATTGTTATTTTAACCAGATTCGTTACGAACTTTCTCAAAGAGTTTTTAAGAGTTTTTGCCCTCCCAACATGTTTTTCTTTTCTACACTTTAAGCTAAAAGTCACTATATTGTGGTCACTATTACCCAGGTGTTCATTGACAGTGACATCCCTAATCAGCTCAGCGTTGTTAGAAATAACCAAATCCAACAAGGCATCACTTGTAGTTGGCTACTCCACAAACTGGCCCAGAAAATTATCCTGCAGGAGGTTAAGAAATTCCTTTGTGGTTTTAGCTGAACCGTGACCCCAATCTATATCTGGGTAGTTTAAGTCCCCCATTACCACTACTGTCCCCTCCCGGGCAGCCCGCTCTATTTGTCTATTCAACTGACCGTCTACCTCCTCGGTAATGTTGGGGGGTCTATATATTACACCAAGAATAATTTTTTCACTCTTTAGTTGCCCCTAGGAAAAAAATCATATTCCACTTTTCACTACTCACAGATTCTTTGAAAATTGATGGAATCTGATTGGTTGTTAGGTGCAACTAAAACTATTCTACTTTAAACCAGTTTGATAAATCTCCCCTTATGTCTTTTAATGCACTATTGAACGGCAGTTGTTTTGCAAAAATGTTTTGTGAATATAGCCTCTAGGTTACATAGTTACATAGTTAATAAAAAGACACATGTCCATCAAGTTCAACCAAGGAGGGGATGGATACAGGGAAGAGGAAGGGATGATGAGTTCTATACATATGCATTTATATTATTTTGGTCTAAGAACTTGTCTAGGCCGGTTTTGAAGCCCTCTACTGTTTTTGCTGTGACCAGATCCTGTGGTAGACTGTTCCACAGATTCACAGTTCTCATTGTAAAGAAGGCAGTGCCCCCTTGTCCTTTGAGGTGGTTTTACCTGGAACATCTTTTCCCCATATTTCTTGTAGGGGCCATTTATATATTTAAATAAGTTAATCATATCTCCCCTTAAACGTCTCTTCTCCAGACTAAACAAATGTAATTCTTTTAATCTCTCCTCATAACTAAGATGCTCCATTCCCCTTATTAGTTTAGTTGCCTGTCTTTGTACCCTCCCCAGCTCTAGAACATCCTTTTTATGAATCGGGTTCCAAAACTGGACAGCATACTCCAGATGAGGCTGCACCAAAGCTTTATAAAGCGGTAATATTATATCTCTGTCCCGAGAGCCCATGCCTGTTTTAATGCATGACAATATCCTGCTGGCCTTAGAAGCAGCTGACTGACATTGTGTGCTGTTCTGTAGTCTATTATCTGCAAGTACACCCAGATCCTTCTCTATCAGTGACTCTCCCAGTGTAACTCCCCCTGGGACATATGATGCATGCGGGTTACATTGAGTTTATTTAATTTGTCTTGGACCATATCTATAGTAAACCAGTTCAGTATATTACATGTGTTAGCAGCACTGGCCCCACCTCAGTACTCGCCCGACCCACCACAGCTCCATCCTCTTCTTTTGGGGGGGTCTATAGATTACACCAAGAATAATTTTTTCACTCTTTACCTCCTTCTGTAGTTCTACCCACAATGCTTCCACATCATCACAGACATCGCCCACTATTGCATCTTTTACACTCTCTTTAATATTATTTCTGACATACAGACATACTCCTCCTCCCCTTCTGCCCACCCGGTCCCTTCTGAACAACGCAAATCCCTTAATATTGACAGCCCAGTCATGTGAGGAGTCCAGCCATGTCTAAGTCACACCAACCACATCAATAGACTCCTCCAAAACCAAGGCCTCTAGCTCCCCCATCTTGCTAGCTAAACTTCTGGCATTAGTAACCATACACTTTATATTACCATCGAGTTTAACCGCTACATTATAAGAAATAGGATTTATTACAGTGCTGTGGCTACAATCATCCCCACTGCTCATCTGCAACATATGGATCTCCCTATCCACTGCTCGATACACAATACTCTGGAGCTTTGTGGCTCACAAGGTAT